>NC_043717.1:11151266-11158561 GCF_006229205.1 Suricata suricatta
GTTGTCAAGCTACTGGTGTCTTCCATCCACCCACCACACTCGAGAGAGGCAGCCTCTCTGCAAAGCTGTTTTCCATCCATTTCCATTGTCTTGCATTTGCGGTGCCGCTTCCCACAGGGGCAGCCTGTTCCCGTCAGAAAGCAGCCTTCTTTACAGCGGTGCGTGCAGAATGGTGCTTAGCAGCTGAATTGCATCTTAATCACCTCTGACTCATTAGTCTGCCTGCATTGCTAGGGCCCCTGACAGCGGTATTGCTGGCACTCACACTGCCTGTGCCTTTACAGAAAAAAGTTTGTGGACTCTTGATAAAGTTTCCCACCCTTTAACTTTTTCTATAGGCACTGGCAAAAAAGGCTTCTGTATATCCTGTGCACCCAAATCCAAGTGAACCAGGTTTGCAAATCAACAAGATCAGATATTCACAGACTTACACAATGCCCCAAGTTAAAAAAAAAAAAATTCAAGGGCACCTGGGTGGCTCAGTTCATTAAGCATCCAACTTTCAGCTCAGGCCATGATATCAGGGTTCATGGGTTCGAGCCCCACGTCGGGCTCTGTGCTGACAGCTCAGAGCCTGGAGCCTGCTTCAGATTCTGTGTCTCCCTCTCTCTCTGTCCCTCCCCTGCTCATGCTGTCTCTGTCTCTGTCTCTCAAAAATAAATAAAACATTAAATTTTTTTTTAATTCACTTAAAATGCTACATGTTTAAATTAACTTTTCCAAAGGATGGGAAACATCTGATTTAATATGGTCATTTACAACATGTAATGTAGGCACCCAGCGAGACTAACAATACGATGAACACAGCAATGTGGAAGACCCGCTGAACCACAAGAGGAAAAGGCAGAGATTAAGTGCGGGGAGTTGGGGGGTTGCATTGTAAGATGGCCAGGTGACTTTTTCTTCTTATATTTTTCCTTTTCAATTTTTTGCAAAAAGGTTATGATAAACAGCTATGGAATAAGTGCCACAGCTTAAAAGGCAGATGATACACGCAAAAATAGATGTTTTTCTGCAACTCTATAAAATAGGAATAGAGTTCACTTTGGCACAATTTTCTTTCACTGTATACCTCTTTCTTCTAATCTTTTGAATCATGTAAATATATTACCTATTTTTCAATGTGTGTGTGTGTGTATGTGTGTGTGTGTACACACACATACATATATTGTATGTTTACTTTGCTCCCTCAAATTCTACTCTTCTGTCTTCTTCTTCATATTCGCAGCCCATGCATTACATATTATTGGTTAAGGGAGGCCAATAAATAGCGATTCTCTTTGTCAGGTTCTGAATCATCACAGAATTAAGACAAAAGAATGAAGCCACTAGGAGACCAAAATGAAAGGTCAGGTTGGAGGACACAACTTTAATCAGCAGGCAAATTTTCTTCCTAATTAAAAACAAAATCCTGAACGGAGATAAACTCATTTACAGTGTCCCAGCCTGAGCTCCCGTCGCACATAGAGGAGTAAGATGCAAGCTACTGAACACCCTATGTGACATGGCACCTACCAACAGCGACAGTCCTCATCTGTAAACAGCACGGACGCCTGTGTGGCTGTACAGCCACACAGGGGTCTGTGCCTGCGCAGGGCCTGAGTCTGGACTCGGAGTCGGAGTAGCACAGAAAACTGCCTGCTGTCTGAGGGCAAGTCAGCCCCTAAAGAGAAGGGAACCACACACAGCTTCTCCTTCCAGCTCACCAGCTGGGTCAGTGTTTTCTCCCCGCGAGGGGAAGAAGGAAAGAGGGAGTAGACAGAAACCAGGAGTGTTACCAGAATCACATATAGACGTGAAAGGAAACATCACAAACACAGATGATTCCTCTGGAAAAATAGAAAAAATGTAAAACTGTTAACACTTGTACTAAAGCTTCTAGGAAAACAACCAAGGTGCTATGACAGATGCCAACAGTGGGGTGAACCTATACATATTTATTCCCAAAATGAGTGCTGTGGACTGATTTGGTCCCCTTCCCCCAAATTCCTATGTTGAAGCCTGACACCTCCCCTCCATGTGACTGTATTTGGAGATAGGGCCAGTGAGGAGGTAATTACAGTTATATGTGGTCATAAGGCCGGAACCTTGATAGGATCAGTGTCCTCCTGAGAACAGACCCAGAGAACTCTCTCTCCCCACCCTCCAGTGCCCTCTCAACAGAGGTCACATGAGAACAGAGTTCTAGTGGCATCTGTAAGGGAAGAGAAGAGGCCTTGGAATGAAACCTACCTTGCCAGCACCTTGATCTTGGCCTTGCAGCCTCTAGAACTATCTGGTATTTAAGTCACCAGTGCGTGTGGTATTTTGTTATGGCAGCCCTAGCAAACTAATACAATGAGAGTACAGCTTTTTTTCTTTCTTTCTTTTTCTTTCTATCTATCTATCTATCTATCTATCTATCTATCTATCTATCTATCTATATCTATCCACCTACCCATCCATCCATCCATGATGTCTGTCTGTCTGTCTGTATATCTATCTACAAGAGAAATTGTATGTATACAATAGGAATGTAGAAAAAGCTTATGACATATGACTATCTCTAAACGTTTTTATCATCAGAGCACCTACTGAACAAACAGCATTGTTAGGACATGATATAAACTGTAAGGTGAGCTAAATTACAAATATTTTTCTTCTAAGGTTAAAATGTAGATCCTCTTCAAAAATGAAGTTAATCATTTTCAAGATAGAATTTGGAATTAACGCATGCCTCAAATACTTCTGCAAATAACCAATTAAGATCTTTTACTGTTTACTTACTCCGTTGTTTCCCTGTTGGGAACTTTCCTCATGGAGAAGGCCACCATCGCTTTGAAGAGATATTCTTCATTTGTGTCCCAGGCATACTGAGTGAGGAATGAAACAGAAAATGTAAAAAGGCACAGGATAAAAAATGGTCCATTGGAATTTAATTGTGGCCACCATGGTGTTAATCAGAGCCTGCCTGCCTCTCTTTCTCTCGCTCTCTCTCTCCCCCTCTCTCTTTCTCTCTGCCTCCCTCTCATCTTTCTCATACACTAAAGGCTGAAGACCAAAGATAAAGGATGTCACGATAATGTTCAGGATAGACTTTCTTGGGCATTCTATCATCCCAAGAGTGGTGTATTTTCCATTGCAACATCTTCACAATCTGCAGTATTAGTAGCCAGTCAACAAATAGGCCATTTGGACATCCCATCCCAGTCATTTACAGGACATACACATCCCTTCCTCCCTCTCTCTCTTCCCTCATATACTATCTCTCTTAGCTTCCTTTCCTTTACTGACATTGGTACAATTTTTCTTTCCATTTTCTTAGCTGGAAACTTGAGTGTGCGCTCATATTAAGGATTGAATTGTACCCCCCCAAATGTATATGCTGAAGTCCTAACCCCAGTACCTCAGAAGGTAACCGTATTTGGAGATAGTGTCTTTATAGAGGTGACCAAGTTCAAATGAGGTCATTAGGGTAGACCCTAATCTAATCTGACTGGTGTCTTTGCAAGAACAGGAAAATTGGATACAGCCACATACAGAGGGAAGACAGCCATCTACAAGCCAAAGACAGAGGCTTAGCCTAGATCCTTCCCTCATGGCCTTCAAAAGGAACCAACCTTGCTGAGACCCTGATCTCGGACTTCTAGCCTCCGGGACTAAGAGAAAATAATTTTCTGTTGTTTAAACCACCCAGTTCAAGGCAGCCCTAGTGAACTAATGTGGCTGACCACCTATTTGTGGCGAATAATCAAGTATGACTGGAGAAAGTCACAAAACAGGGTTTGTTGGTTTAACTCTAAATTCATGTGACCTATTCCCAAATTTCCCGGGAACCCCTTAGGTTTCTCCATCAGTTTTCTCTCTGTCACGGTTCACAATGACTATCTTGGACGTCTTTCAGCTCTCCGTGCACCAAACTCAGTGCTTTCCCTCACACCTCAACTCACTAGATGTTCCTGTCTCCTAATTTGCAGATATATCCTCAAGTCACCAGTTTAAACGCCCCCATTCTTCTGACACCAAATAGGAAGAGGGCTTCTATAGACACACCTGCTGCCCACCTTCTCCCCCGAAAGGTCGGGCGTGCTGTTTCTCCTCCCACCAGTGGTATTCCATCCACCTCTAGTAGCAGCACTTCCCGCTGCCCTTGTCGGGTCTAAATGATAACCGTTTCCCCTCTCCTCTGTACACAGGACTCTGACTTCTAACAATGCTCGAGCCTTCCCATTAAGACAACACCAGAACCAAACCACATTACTCAACCTTCCTTCCTCCACCTCCCGCTGTCCCTCTCCTGCCCCTCACGGCCAACGCTCCCAAAAGAGCTGTCATACTTGCATCTTTACCTGTTCACCACCCACTTAGTCTTAATTCCCTCCGTTCTCGTTCTCTGCTTTCTGGTGGCACCACGCCACAAAACTGGCCCTCTCAAGTTACCAGTGGCCTCCGCACGACCAACACAGCGAGCGGCTTTCAGTCTCAGCTCGCTTAGCCTGTCAGCAGCATTTCACGCTCCTGAATGCTTCCTTCAACTTGAAGCCCTCTCTTCCCTTTTGTAACGCTCCTTCTCATTTCCTCCTGCCCCTCTGCCCCTTTTGTGCATTCACTGGCTTCTCCAAGGGCTCCGAGTTTTAGAGAACCTCGAGGCTCTATGCTGGACCGTCTCTTCTTGTCACTCTGTACTCTCTCCCGCAGACTGTCGCCAGGCCAGGCTTCCGCTCCCGCTCTCACTCTCGTAAAGCAAATGGCCCAGGCATGTATATCTCAGGCCCACGCCGTCCTTGCCTATTCATCAATAATACCTCAAACTCAACAAGTTCAAAATTAAAGCCATGATTTTCTTCTCTGTACCTGGTTCTCTGACTCGTAAGTGGGTCATCATCCATTCAGTTGCATAATTAGAAGCTACAGCTTCGCCCTCGACTCCTTATCTGCTCCGCTTTCCTACTCTCGTCCCCTCCAATCTGCCTTGCACACTGTGGCCACTGTTTTCCAAATGCTAATTCTATCAAAACATCTCTTCCATAAAACTCTCACTTGCTTTAAAGATAACAGCGAAGCTTCCGAACACGGTCCACATAGTGCGCAGCCTGACCTCTCCTCCTTGCCCAAGCCCGTCGCAGGCTGCGCTCTCCTGCACGGCTCCGGCCGCAGACGCCGCGGCCTCCCTGCCGTCCCCCACTCTCACCAAGGTCCTTCCTGGAATAGGAAGTGTGTTGTTCCCTCTGCGCTTGTTTCTCCTACCCTCTGGCTCACCTGCACTCTGCTTTAGACCTCACAGCAAGTGCCCAGCACTAAGGCCCCTGCCAAGGCCAGAGCCCCCATGTACTCCTCCTTCCTGCAATACTGCTCAAGCCTACACATTTCCATTTTGCTTACTGATGTTTAAAGGACAGCCAATCCTCCCAATAGCATAAGTGCCATGAGGGCAGGGACAAGGCTGATCGATCTGCCATTGTGTCCCCAGCATTCAGCATGGGGCCTGCCCTCAGAGGACCCTGAGATAAGTGACCGCGGTCTACTGTCTCTAGTACAGAAAGTCCATTTACAGTCACACTGCCTGGGTTCAAATCTCCCCTTTGTCACTTGCTGACTTGAGATCTTGAGCACGTCACTTCATTTTTTATGCCTCGGCTTTCTCGTCTACCCAATGAGAATGGGAACGCCCGTTCTACCTTTCTCAGAGGGTGGTTGTGAGCACGACGTGAACTGCTGTGAGTCAAGTGCTCAGAGGGCCCCCCCCCCCCCGCTGGAAACTAAACTGAGTCCGCACCAAACTCTGGCTGTTCCAATGATCGTTTCTCACGGAGTGAATGAACCTACACACTGGGAAACCGCCCCGCCCACAGAACATGTACCTCTAAGTCTCCTCAGCACGCTTTGACTGCTTCTACCCTAACACATCTTAATAGCGCTTGCTATTGGGGAAAATTTTCACAGACCACATGGGGATACTGCAACTAGAATTACACGAATCATCTTATTAATTCAACAGGCTTTACTGCTCTTATAGCTACATGAGCCTAATGAGTATTTTTTACTTTGATTTCATAGGCAAATATTACATGGTATTACTTTGATATTTGAGAGAAACTGAAGAAACTGCATGTTAGAATTAGAAAATTTTTATACTATGAAAAATCTAATGTGGGTGGAACCATGCCATCTTTTCAATGACTGCAAAACTGAGGCTCAGAAAATTCAAATGACCAGAATGCTGAGGAGCAGAGCCCAAACCAGACCTCAGTGCCTGACCGGGACCCCTTTGCTCCACAATACTTGATTAAAATGCTCAAGTTTGCACAGTCATTCGGGGAAACCCAAAACCTCACAGGTTTTCTAGGATACACTGCAGATTCACTACCTGAGGCAAAATCATTTTTTAACAATTTCCATTTTACTATCTTTTTGACTTTAAGACAGTAACAGATTTGAGGTCTTTCAAATTAATCTCTATAACAAGTTTAAGATAACTATGCAGAGAGGCTCATTACAGGAGAAAGTAGTGTTATTAGCCAACAAAATTAAAAATGAACATGCAGGTTCTCCACTTACCGCTTTATCTCCCAGAGCTGATCTGATACTAAGTCGTACTTTAAAAGCATTTTCTGCATCTACCAGAGAGAAAAAAAAAGAGCAGTATTTGATGATAAAATCTGCCAAAACGTAAGACCAAATGTTTAACCAACTCAAATCAACAGAACACTGAACTTCATTTAAAATGCCCCCACACTTATGGGAAAGAGCACTGGGTGTTGTATGGAAAACAATTTGACAATAAAATATTATGGAAAAATAAATAAATAAAATAAAATGCCCCAATACTCCTGAGAGTTTAATTACAATCACCTTAGAGAGTTTTAAATTTTCTTTCAAACTCATAAAACAGTCAGAGTCTCAACTTTCAAGCCACAACATGTCTGCAGGTTTAGAAAAATAAAGAGGTCTTTATTGTCAATCCTTTAGAAAACTGTTGGTCTATTTTTAAGTGTCAAGGCTGCATACCTGGATGACAGAGTTCAGCATGAATAGCAGTCACCAGGAAAAAGAGCAGGCACAACATTTTTTCAGAGTGGAGAACACAAGGCAAACGCAGGGATAAATATCCACCCTCCACTTAAAGCTGCCTTAGCCGTTCTGTGACCCGGATTAGAATATCAGAGAAACCAGCAAGTCACCACCTACAAGGCTTCATGATTAAACCCCCTTATTTGGGTTAATACTTAGAGAGAAGCAGCCCATCTCCTGTCAGTTATTTACGAAAAGCTGTTTGGAAAACAGATTAGCTGTCCTTTCTGAACTTAGGTTTCCTC
>NC_043717.1:11158661-11167647 GCF_006229205.1 Suricata suricatta
CAGAGTGATATTGTACCACAGAGGACCCATTTCCGTTTGGTTTACTCCACCTGGGGAAATTGTGTTCCTCTCCTTCACCTTGGTTGCAAGGGCACAGGGCCAGGAAAAGTTGTAGAGGGAGAGACAGCCCAAATTAGACCCATTCTGGCGATTTCACTATTATCTGAAATGGAAATTTCCTAGAAGGAAGAGCTCACATTAATTTACCCCTGAAAACAGTTGGACTAGGTGACGTGATCTTGGGAAATGTTAGACTGGATAAAGTCATCAGGAGAATAGAAAAGCCAGTATGTGGAGATTTTAACAAAGCTGATTATTTGCATCAGGGAACAAAGCCACGTTAGAGACAAATTTGATTTGGCTTCCATTTAGCCTTAAACTTCATAAAAGAATCAAATGTCTCTCTTTTGCTCTTACAGAGACACTTAAGTCACTACGATTGAATATAGTAAAATGCTGAAATGTAGTTAAGCCATTCTTTGAAAAGCAAAGAATCTCTTCCCTTTTGAATTATGATTTCTCTATTTTTTGAAGATAAAGTTAACCATTTATTAAACAATTTCCATGTGCCAGTCACTCTATCAGTGCTTAATAGACTTTTAAAAAATTATCTTTACTAAAATAGTTGACATACCATCTATTAATTTCAAGCGTTATCAAACAATGATTCAACATTAATGTCCATTACAAAATGCTCGCCATAATAAGTATAGTTGTCACCTGTCACCACATCATTATTGCAATCGTATTGACAACGTTCCCTATGCTATACTTTACTTTCACTCTTCTATACTTTATAGATGTTTGTTGTCTCGGTTAAAAAAATGACAGGGGAGGGGCGCCTGGGTGGCTCAGTCGGTTAAGCATCTGGCTTCGGCTCTGGTCATGATCTCACAGTTCGTGAGTTCAAGCCCCACATCGGGCTCTGTGCTGGCAGCTAGCTCACAGCCTGGAGCCTGCTTCAGATTCTGTGTCTCCCTGTCTCTCTGACCCTCCCCTGCTCAAGCTGTCTCTCTCTGTCTCTCAAAAATAAATAAAAAGCATAAAAAAATGGCAGGGGAGAGAAAGAGCAATAGAAGTTCCATGTAGAAAATACAGAGAAGCCAAAGAGAAAAATAAAAAAGTATCCACAATTCCACTGGCATGAATGACCAATGTTAATATATTTTGAGAACTGAAACAATACTGCCTTAGCCTGAGATCTTGTGTGTTTTATGTGATGCTGTTGTTTTGTATCATTGCAGCAGAACAGCAGACCCGTGATGGTGGAGTAACATGGACCCTGGTTTTTGTCCTGACTCTAATGGGATGTTGCTTTTTATAGGATTTGGTGGGTCACTTCAAATTTGATGTGTTGTGAGGTAAAAAGACTCCTTTTGTCTCTAGTTTACTAAAAATCATTTTGATCCATAATTGATGTTGAATTTTATCAACTGCTCTTTTTAACATCTATTACTATGATCCTAGAGGTTTTACCATTTGATGCATTTTATTAATAGATTTTTTAGGGGCGCTTTGGTGGCTCAGTCGGGTAAGTGTACAGTCCTTGACTTTGGCTCAGGTAGTGGTCTCACGGTTCATGGGATCGAGCCCTGCATCAGGATCTGCGCTAACAGCTTGGAGCCTGCTTGGGATCCTCTCTCTCCACCCCTCCCTGTCCCAATAAATAAACTTTTAAAAACTTCTTTACATGATCCAACCCTTAGATGAGCTTAGTTGGATGATTTTTAACCTGCTTCTGGACTTAACTGCTGTGTTTTTCCCTAGGTTTTTAAATCTAATATCATAGAAGAATATCATTTAGGTTTCTTTTCAAGTGCTGACTCTTGAAGTTTATTTCTGGTCCTTACATTACCATCTTGAAAATGGTATAAAAAGATTTCTAAATCATTTTAAAATGCAGGAAAAAAATTGCAGAAGAAATGCAGAGTTGGAGAAGCTAGACCATACATATTTTGGAGGAAGAGTTCTTTCAAGACTTTCCATTTCTTATATTGTCATACACTGCAGGTCTCATAATTCTGAGTTCATTTTGGCTGTTACAAATTCCAAGAAAACCTTTTTCATCAAGATTTTCTAGTATATTTCCCCTAAAGTATCTACATTCATTGCCATATTTCCTTTGTATTTTCTAGCATGCATATAAATGTTTTCTCATTTTCCATTCTTCTTGCCGGATGTATGTCTACTTCTGTTGTTGTTTAATCAAAGAACAAGATCTTGGATTTAATTTTCAAGTCTTTCCTTCCTGCTTTGTGAGTCATCCATCTTATTTATTTTTATTAAGCCCTTACTCCTGTTGTCATTATACTGGTGTTCTTGTTCTTCTTATAAGTCTGGAGTTGACAAACAGGCTCATGTGTTTTTAATCTTTCTCATTTAATAATGAAAATATTTGTGGCTATGAATTTTCCTCAGAGTATTGTTCTGGCCAGAGGACAAGAAATATACAGATGTACAGTCATCTCATACCTATCTTCTGGACAGTATATAATGATAGTTCCAGTTTTTCTACACCCCAATGTTTGCTTAGAAAAGTATTTGACAGTTGCAAAATTAACAGCAGCCAAAAACACAATGAGAAGAAATATCAATTTTTGTAGTCCTGTAAGGTGAATAGAGAAAGTATAATGATAAAATAAGACATTGCCAATAATTCAACTTAACATATGAAAACTCTTACAAGGTCACTTAGAACATGCTAAAATGACCTACTAAAGAGCTTGATAGCTTAATAAAACACGTGGAACACAGAAGCAGATACTGTTGTTCGTGCCTCTTAACATACCGGGGTTTTCTCTTCCTTCCACTTTCAAAAATCTTGCACAAACTTCCTCTTTATTTTCACGGAATTTTAAGTATTAAACCTCCAGAGAATTCATATCAAACTTGCTTCATATAATGTACATTTCTACAATCTCACATACAGGAGCTTAATAATTTATCAGTAACGGTGGTGACATTGACAAATAAAGCAGTTTCAATCATTCTGAATAAGTTACTATTTACTTCTAATGTTCAGAGTTTAAAGAATGAGGATAAAATGTTGAGATTACTGTTGCCGTGAGCAATACAGAAAGCACCAAGTCTCCTGGGACAGGAAAAGAAATTGATTTCTCCATGTTTTTTCATACTCCATAACATTACTGGAAAGCAGTTTCTCAGCACATAACTATTGATCTACTGCTCTGAAGGGTAAATTAAATATGACATCACACAAAAAGAAAACACATGTGTCATTCTTTTGATTCACACAAGATGCCTTTTAAAGTTCATAGGGTTGTAAAAGCATGTGGGCATACATATATCTATTTATCTGCAATCAAACAGCATGTAGGTAGAACCAATATCACTTCGAAATGTTGACCCTGATTGTTCCATTTCATGGTCACAAATCTGCATTTTGTAAACTGGTAACACCTAAAACTAGTATACTGTGAAATTGTTTCAAATGTTAACTTTACTTTGCATATTTTATTGGGTTTTGGGAAATGTATTTAGCTCTGACATATTAAAAATATTAAAAAAAACTTTGGGGCACCTGGGTGGCTCAGTTAAGTGTCTGACTTCGGCTCAGGTCATAATCTCATGGTTCATGGGTTCAAGCCCCGCATCGGGTTCCGTGCTGACAGCTCAGAGCCTGGAGGCTACTTTGGATTCTATATCTCCCTCTCTGTGCCCCTTCCCCTGCTCATGCTCTGTCTCTCTGTCTCTCTGTGTCTCAAAAGTAAATAAACATTTAAAAAAATAAACATTAAAAATATAAAAAACCTTTAGTAGCTGAACACAGAATTTTTTTTATAAGATAAAAGCCTGCACTTTTTAAATTAATGGCTCTGGTCAATTTTCCACAATAGAAGTTGTACAATTAAACAAATTTTTTTAACGTTTATTTATTTTTTAGGGACAGAGAGAGAGCATGGGAAGGGCAGAGAGAAAGGGAGACAGAATCCGAAGCAGGCTCTAGGGTCTGAGCTGTCAGCACAGAACCCAACGTGGGGCTTGAACTCACGAACCGTGAGATAATGACCTGAGCCCATGTCAGTCGCTTAACTGACTGAGCCACTGAGGCACCACTGTAGAATTTTGAATAAATGTGGTCCTTTACCATTTAAATGGTAATAAAATTGATATACTATATAGTAAACAATATCAAGATGTTTGTAGTAATTAGTCCAATATTTTCAGTATATTTAGGAGGTAAAAAATGATTTTATTCTTTTTAAATTGTCACTATTCAGGTGTATGAGGAAATAAAGTATTTTTGTATATAGTGAAAAGTATTATATTTTAACTTTGGGGTTCTCAGCAGGGGGTGGTGGTGGATTTTTTTTTTTCCCCTAAGACATTTTGGCAATGTCTGGAAACATCTTTGCTTGTCACGAATTGGAGAGGAAGGCTATTGACACCTAGTGAGTAGAGGCCAGAGATGCTGCTGAACATCCTACAAACTTTAGAAGTATCATTTAGGCTTCATTTGGTAACTTTGGGTTAATGGAAGTCACTCACAAAAGGAAGAACAAGAGATGTAAGGGACCAAGAATGTGTACATGTGCGTGCGTGTGTAAAATCAAGCATATTTCCTCCTTTTAAGATTTTAACATCATTCCATATTCTGAAATTGTTATTAAAATAAACTCATTTATCTTTTTGTTAAGATGGCTAATGAGAAAGAATAATTGCCTGGAGCACTGGGCTCATTTTGGCTGTCAGGGCAACAGCCCGTGGTTACTAAGCATAGGCACATTTAAAACTCATTGGCATTGACATCTTGCCATTTTCGACAACGTGGATGGAACTGGAGGGTATTATGCTAAGCAAAGTAAGTCAGTAAGCGACAGACATATCATGAGTTCACTCATATGTGGAGTTTGAGAAACTTAACAGATGAACATAGGAAAAGGGAAGGAAAAATATGATAAAAAAGAGACGGAGGCAACCCATAAGAGATTCTTTTTTTTTAATTTGTTTATGTTTATTTATTTTTGAGAGAAGGAAAGAGAGAGAGCGTGACAGAGCGTAAGTAGGGGAGGGGAGGGAGACAGGGAGACACAGAATCCAAAGCAGGTTCTAGGCTCTGAGCTGTCAGCACAGAGGCAGACACGGGGCCCCAACCCAAGAACCATGAGATCATGACTTGAGCTGAAGTTGGACACTTACGAGACTGAGCCACCCAGGTGCCCCGTAAGAGACTCTTAAATGCAAAGAACAAACTGGGGGTTGCTGGAGGGGGGTGGGAGGGGGATGGGCTAAATGGATACCAGGCATTAAGGAGGGCACTCTTCAGGGTGAGCACTGGGTGTTATGTGTAAGAGATGAATCACTGGGTTCTATTCCTAAAGCCAAGACCACATTGTATGTTAACTAAGTTGAGAATTAAAACAAACAAACAAACAAAGACAAAATAAAAAAACTCACGATCAAAGAATTCTGCTTCTACCTTCCAGTGTCTTTCTTCTCGTTGTCATTCCCCTTGAAGCCATTCCCACTTGAAATCTTCACCAGCACCCCAGGGCCTGTGTCTGGGAATCCAAACTCCTTGGCCTCTAAGATCTGAATCCCACTTGGCTTTTCTGATGCATCTACACTGACGCCCCTTCCCCAGCCTCAGCTGAGCCGTCCTACCTGCCAGCCCCTGCAAGGGGCCTCACCCCACCTCTGTCCTTTGTGCTTCTTTTCACACTGTTTCCTTGAGTTCAATCCTTAGAGCTTTCATTTTTTACCTTTAAACATCTTAGTCATTGTTCCAGATCTGTCTCAGTGATCACTTCCTTCGAGAAAACTGTTTTGTTTTTGTTACAGGTTCTTACTCATTATTATTTGTTTTACACTTGTCCAGTCCATTAACTTTTTATTCTCTCCTTCTCCTAGGTTCCCATAGCATTTTGTTCACATTCGTACTAGTATCTATGGCCAATCTGATATACTTTTGTGTCCTACAAATTTTAAATTTCTGGAGAACAAGGACTACATTTGGTTCATTTTGCATTTCTCATGGCCCATGACTATTAAATAACTTAATGGAACTGAACTTCCTTCAGAACTTACTTATTTGAATCATAAACTGACATTTAAAGCTCAACAATGCAGATACGAAGATTCATGAGGTACACTGCATATTTTGTCATTCCTAGTCAGAGAAAAACAACTTCTAGTATCTGCTAAACAAGGAACACTGGGCTTTGGAATATTTTTGTCTCCACTTCCATACCTATGCCCTTTTCAAGATGAAAAGAAATTTGCAGCTACGGTATTTGGAAGGCTCATCAAATTTTGTAGGTTAATCAATAGCCATAACCATTATGAACTTAGTCTTTCTATTCACAGGGTAACATTTTTCTAGTTCACAGAAAGTTAATCACTACTTTTTAGAAATAAAGATTAATTTAGACAAGCTGAGTGAGTGTAATTTTGCCAACTTTATATTCTTAAGGTAAAAATTTAAAGGATAGTTTCTTAAATGGAATGCACGTGTGCCTGTGTGTCTCATTTTGTGCATGAAGACCAACGCGTTAAAATGAGTCTCAGGTAGTAAAAGCAAGGCCTTACTGATATTTCTTCCTAGATCTAACTCTTTCCAATGTTGCTTGGGTGTTATGTTAAGAGCTTCCCCATGGTTGCGGCAAGTTATAATTTTCTCCCACATTATTGTAGCCATGCTCTATGGAACAGCATTTTCCACCCTTAATCTTCTATTTGGCTGCCAATGAGTGTCACCCAGTCACATTTACCTCTGCCTCTAGGTAGTCCCTTTGCCAACCTATATAAAAAGGTGGAGGGGCCACTGGGTCACGTACCTTTCAGGTTATATGCTTTTTCATAACAGAATCTTTTTTGTTTTTTAATTTTTTTTACTGTTTTTATTTATTTTAGAAAAAGAGAGAGAGAGCACAAGCAGGGGAGGGTCAGAGAGAGAGGGACACACAGAATCTGAAGACAGGCTCCAGGCTCTGAGTTGTCAGTACAGAGCCCGATGTGGGGCTCGAACTCACAAACCGTGAGATCATGCCCTGAGCCACCCAGGTGCCCCTGATAACAGAATCTTAAACTACCCTCATTTTAATCGATATATAAAGCATATGAACTAATCAACATATCAAAGTTTCTGCCCTTAAGTTTGACCAGCAACAATGATCTTGACCCTCTACGGTCTCAAAATCATCAGTAGCTTATAGTACGTAGTGTTGTTTATGAGGACTGCCTGTAAGATGCTCATGCAATACTGCTATCACTACAAATCAGAGATGCCAGATAGATTGTTGTAGTCACTCATCCGTCCTACACCCACAATAGAAACTGTTAATCTACTTCAGAACTTTTTCCTTCTGACTGTGGACTCAGCCATAAACCTTCCCCAACAGTTATTCAGTCAGTTGACAAGGTGAAACTTATTTGCCATCATAGGGAATAATGATCTATGTGCTGCCCTGAATAAAGCCATACCACTGGGCGCCTGTGATCTCAAATGAACAGAAAAGTCTGGGTGGTTCATAAAATCAATTCATTACTTTGTGATTGGGGCAACAGTTGACGTTGAGGGGATCTGTATGAAACTCCTTTTGGCACTTGTTTCCTACTTAGTTCCCAGTATCATCATGATGAGGAATCAGAATTTCCCTTGGGACTAAAAATCAAGAACACCTGCTTCTCCAAAACAACCAACCAATCAAACAGATGGATCTGGAGGGTATTTTGCTAAGTGAAGTCAGACAAAGACAAATACCGTAAGATCTCACTTAGATGTGAAATCTGAGTAAAAAAAAAAAAAAAAAAAAAAGAAAAACCAAACTCAAACAGATAATAGATGGTTGGATGCCCAAGGCAGGGAGTGGGAGGAGGGCAAAATGGGTGAAGATGGTCAACAAGTACAAACTTCCAGTCATAAAATAAATTATGGGATGTAATGCATAAAATGGTAATTATAGTTAATATTACTATATTGTCTCTTTGAAATTTACAAAGAATAAATCTTAAAAAGTTCTTATCACAGGAAAAATTGTAACTATGTATGGCGACGGATGTTCACTAGATACACTGTGGTGATCATTTCACAATATACACAAATATTGAATCATTGTTTTATACTTGAAACTAATATAATGTTATATATCAATCACACCTCAATTTAAAAAAGGGAGGGCAGCACTTACTAAGTCCTTTTCCACCTATTCTGGCCCCCTTGCCACATCTTAATTTTCTCATCAATTCTTGTCTCATCCACACCCAAGTTGGAAAACTTTAGGGTGTAAGTTCCTTGAGGTTTGCCTTGTCCCTGGAACTTAGTACTCCCCAAATACAATTAAAACAAGTATCTAAATGGCTAATGGTAAGTGCCCTTCTCACATAAGTGCCCCGTTCAGAGATTTCTGGACAGGAAAATCAGGTAATAACCTCCTCACTTTTTTCTTGTGGAACCGGAATTATAAACGGAGGTAGTAAAGAGGATTAATCTCAGAGCAGGGGTCTGCCAACAGCCTAAGTGTTGTGCTGTCTGGACAGGCCCGAGACAGCAGGAGAGCACTAGGTGCCTACACAACGTGATCTGAAAGCTGCCACAAGTAGAGGAGTGTGTTTATTACTCCGTCCATCTGCCTAGCATTTAAGGTCGGCCGAAGGGCTGGTAAGAACACAGATCCACTCAGCGCCCAGTTCTGTTTCCTATCCGGGGTCGGCTCGTGGAGTGGTGTTTGGAGCTGGGAGAAATGTACACAAAGCCTACTTTTACATGAGAATCAGGGATCCAAAGATTCGTTTCATTCTATAAATGCCACTGACGTTTAGCTCTGAGGCGTGGGCGGTCTTCTCCGGAAACAAGTGGGCCCGGCCCGCCCTGAGCGCCTTCCCACGACCCAGTTCCGCCACCAGAGGGAGAGCAGGGGCGAGGACCCAAAAGAGGCGGCCTGAGAACCCAGGGAGTGGCCATGACGGAACGCCAGGGAGTGCGCATGCGCGGCATGAACGGGGGGGGGGGGGGGGGGGGGGGGGG
>NC_043717.1:11167747-11176752 GCF_006229205.1 Suricata suricatta
CCGGCGCGGCGCCCAGGGTGGATCGCGGGGTGGTGCCGTGCGGCGTGGGCGGAGCGCTGGGGTTGGCCGTGACGTGAGCGCGCGGAAAGCGGGGCAAGGACGGGACCCGGCGTGAGGGGCGGGCCTGGACACCGTGAGAAGGAGCGTCTGCGACTGCCTAGACGGGACGGGCGTGGCGTAGGCGCGGGGTGTAACCTGAAAAAGCGGGACTTAGTGCGTCCCCGCTTGGGGGGGCCACTCCTAAGGGCACTACAGAGTCGTTCCAGACTGCGGGTGGGGTGAGCTCAGGCAGAGGAATCACCAGAGTGGAAAGCAGGGACGTAGGTATAAGAGAAGGACCTGTGGGTCAGAGGAATGGGCGTGACCCAGGGGACAAGCATGTGACAAGACCCGTGCAGAGGCGGGGCCACGGAGTAGCGTACGGGACGCAAAGTACGTAACAGGAAGAAGGGCCGTGACGTAGGCGGAGCGCCAGGGCGTACCTTGAACATGCGCGGGCGACACGTATGTGAGGGCGCGACAAAGCCCGTCCGGCTCGAAGGAGGGGTGGGCTCAGGCGTAGGACGGAGGCGGGGCCACGTTAGCGCGTAGGCGCGTGGCCGCGGCTGCAAGCCCAGAGCGATGGCGGCAGAGGGGCAGCCAGGGCAGAGAACAGGTGCGGACCCAGAGAGCTGGTTCGGGTTCTGACGCAGTGAGCAAATCCAAGGCAGGACTTACAGGGCTTTGTCTGGCATTTGGGCCGGGCGACGACACATGACGTATTACGCGCGATGACGTGTACGGCGTGAGGGGCGTGGCGAGGCGCGACCGGACGTGTTCAAGATGGCTGCGCGCATGAGTCTCTCCGGCCCGGAGTGGAGGGGTCCGCGCTCAGGGAAATGTTTGGGTAAGGTCGGGCGGCGATTGGAGCATGGTGGGTAGAGGGTACGTGTAGCCCTGCTAGAGAGGACAGGGACCCTTCCGCTCAGGACCACGCTCTGCGATGCGCCCTGGAGCTGCGACAGGCTGCCGGTTCCGCGAGGATGGCCGCAGGCCCGCCGGGGCTTTTCCGTAAAATGGAGAGGAGGAGGCTGGGAATCGCTTTTTCCGTACTCTGACTCTGCTTCTCCACTTTGAGGGTCTTCATCTACATCCCGCTGAAGTCCTGTCCACTTAGTGGTAGAACTGCTGTCTCAGAGACTTTGAGAGATGGGGGGGTTGCAGTTCCAGAAACCGAGGCGAAGTAAGTTGGGATTCATTCATATCTGCCTTATTGCTCTTTGCCCTGACCATGCCTGAAGCTAAGGACAGATTCACAACCACCCCAGGGTGAATAGCTATGTCACGTGGACCTATCTGAGTCTTCTCTACTCAGTTGTGTCCTTTTTCTTTTGTGCCTTGCCCCAGATCTGGAGCGGCAAGAACCTACAAAATAGAAACGTTTGTTGGTGTCTCTGATTCTTTGTGGCATGAGTTGAAAGCTACTGGTTGAGGCTGCTGGAAACTCGTTATTAGCGTGATTTCTTCTCATTTCCGGGAAATATGCGATATCGAAGATGGGTACGTTTGAATTTGGATAGAATTAATTCATTCTCAGCCACTGAAAGTCACTTTACATTTTGCTTCCCTTTCGTCCTTTACTGTGCGTCTGGTCATCTCTACGTGATGGCTGTGTGTTATGGACTCAATGTTTCTGCCCCACCCCCCATCCACCCAGTGGAATGGTATTAGGAGCTGGAGCCTTTGTGAAGTAATTAGGGTTGGATTAGGTTATGAGGGGTGCACCTCCATGATAGGATTAGGGTTCATATCAGGAAAGGAAGAGAGTCCAGAGCTTGCTCTCTGTTCAGCATGTAAGGACATAGGAGATCGCTGTCTACAAGCTAGAAGCAGGTTCTCACGAGAAACAGATTGACCAGAACCTTGATCTTGGATTTCCAGCACCTAGAACTGTGGGAAATAAGTGTCTGTTGTGTAAGCCACTCAGTCTATGGTATTTTGGTCTAAAGCCTAAGCTAAGACACTATTCATTTTCCCTTCCTGACTTCAGTGTGTTCATTGGCAAAGTGATGCATGTAACACAGTGCAGGCACCAGGTTGCAAGAGTAGCTGTTTTTCACACTTCACTTTATAGTGTTTGTCCTGGCACATGGTTTGTCCTGCTTATAAAGGGTTTTGCCTGCAGCCCTCATTTGTTCCTTTCAGGGTAGTAACAGAAAATAACTTTGCCTCCTGCTCTATGTGGACACGGATCAGGTGTGATTTCTTTTCTCCCCTTCCCTTTGGGTGTAGCCTTCTTTCCTCTAGCCCAGATCTTGCAGAGTTGAGGCAGCAATACAGAGGAGAAGAGCTAGTTCACAACCAATTAATAGTGATGTACATGAAGAGGGGAGAATGAAATGAACCTCTGCCTTCGTGGTCAGCATTGCCAGGGGTCATCATGTGCTTTTTGCTGTGTTACATTCTTCTCAGAACGATGGTATGCAGAAATAAAGTTCCATTCTGTAAGTGACACGTGTCTTTAGTGCCCCTTGAGTGTCTCTATTGTGACATTTGGCACCCCAACCCCACCCCCGATTGCCAGACAGTTGAGAGGCCTCTAATAGGCTGAAGACAGATCTGAGGCGTCCCGGTCTCCCTTCCCAAATGATGGGCATTTCAAGAGGCTCCGAGCAGGAGAAATTAATTGCACACCTGGAAGGCAGAGTGCGTGCCTTGCTCGGCTTTGCATCCCGGCACCCAGCGTGCTGCCTGGAACAAAGGAAATGACGATAAATGTTGACATGCAGATGTTTCCCGGCGGAACTCTCATCCCTGTGAGAGCAGCTTAGGTTCATAGTTAGGTATGTTCCTCCTTCAGATCGGGCAGAACTTTGGGGTCCTTCAGACCCTACAGGTAGGGATATGGGGCCCTTCCCTTAAATGGCAAGCATTTGAAAGGGTTTCAGAAGTATAAATAAGCCCAGAAACGGGTGACGGTGGCATCTAGGAAAAGGAAAACCCTTCGTAGTGTCTGAGAACATGCTGGCAATCGCCTCACAACTTGTGGTTCTTGAATTTAAGATCAACATCTTCTCCATCGCCAAGGAAGTGTGGCCTGGTCACTGAGGGGTCACCAAGTGCCAGACACTAAGAGATGCAGCTACGAGAGAGACAGACACAGTCCCTACCGTTGCCAGGAATGTGGCGTCCTAAAGTACATTCCTCATCAGGTGTCCAACTGCAAGAAGGGAGTCCCCGTGGCTGGTGTGCAGGCAGGAGTGGGAAGTAGACGTGACAGCAAAGGCTCTGTCCTGCTGGGGTGGCCAGTTACTTTGAGGAAGAGGAGTGGATTAACTCTTGACTCACTCCCTCCACCCCTGCCCACCCTCCCCGCCACGTGTGCTCATAGTCCCAGTGTTGTTGTCCTACCCAGAGCTTCTGCTTGATGGTCAGTTACCCTCAGTCATTTAGAGCTTCACCCTCTGTCTTCCTCCCTGCAGGTTCCTCGGATCCTGCACGTTATCTGGGGCCCGATCGAGATTTCAAGCTAAACATGGTGGCGATGAGTAGCCTGAGGGCCATCCTGCAGGCCTCTCCATGCAGGTCACTGTGGAGAAGATTCCAGATGTCCAGCTTCCTGCCGGCGAGGCCCTGCAGCCTCTACACGTGCACGTACAACTCCCGGAACCGGGCCTGTGAGTAGCTGCTGCCTTGGAGAGCGCAAAACGCTGTGTGCCTAACGGTCACGTGTGTGCTGTTTGTCCCCTGCTGTCAGCGGCGTCCCAGAGCGGGGTCGTGTGCCTTGAGGGCCGTGAGAACAGCTACTTGTTTCTCTAGTTGTCTCTCAAATAAATGTGGAAAGTTCTTTTTCCCCGGGGGTCTCGAGATGTCATCGCCATGTGACATTGTGTAAGTCGAAGGTGTGGTGCGGTGTGATGATTTGACACACGTGTGTTGCAAAACCGTCATAAGGGTCGGAAAGTCCTCTTCTAGACGAATTTTAACACGTTAAAAGGATGTCATGGGGAAATAGGACAAGGGACCTGGCTCGGTTAAGTGTCTGGCTTCGGCTCAGGTCATGATCTCACTGTTCGTGCTCTGGGGTCGGGCTCTGTGCTGACAGCTAGCTCAGGGCCTGGAGCCTGCTTCAGTCTCTGTGTTTCCCTCTCTTTCTGCCCCTCCTCTGCTCATGCTCTCTCTTTCTATCTCTCAAAAATAAATAAAAAACATTAAAAAAAATTTTTTTAAACAATGTCCAGTAGATAGATAACACAAGTCACAAATATGAGCCATGTAATTCAGTGCTTTCTAATAAAAACATTTAAAGAAGAACAAATAGTCTGTCAATTGCATCTCAGTAAAACTGAAAGTAAAACACATTTGTTCAATTGTGAAATTAAAAAAAATTTTTATGTTTTTTATTTCTTTTTGAGAGAGAGAGACAGTGCGAGCAGGGGAGTGTCAGAGAGAGAGAGGGAGACACAGATTTTGAAGCAGGCTTCAGGCTCCGAGCTAGCTGTCAGCACAGAGCCCGATGCGGGGTCAAACCCGTCAACCATGAGATCATGACCTGAGCCGAAGCTGGACGCTTAACTGACTGAGCCACCGAGACGCCCCTCATTTGTGAAATGCAGGATATATACAGATGAAATTAATTTGACTAAAGTATTTAACCCAGTATATCCAAAATATTGTCACTATATCCTGTAATTGATGTGAAAATCATTGAGATAGTTTGCATTCTCTATTTTGTACTAAATCTTCAAAGCTGAGTGAGTGTTTTACATTTATAGTGTATCGCACTTTGAATGACCACGGGGAGTAGCATGGCAGAGTTTGGGAAGAATGAAGGGACGGAAAATCATGTGGCTGAGGTGGGTTCCTACTAGGAAAACCTTGGCACTGGACACAGAAGTTAGGACTTGACATACAGTCTTTAACACAGGAAGACATGTTGAAGGTGGTAATTTAGGGAAAGTAGTAGGTGGCAAAACGTGGTAGAGGGTGTTGAGACCAAGAGGCATGTATGAAGTCCAGGATGGAGGGGCCTGAACTCCTATTGGTCATGGGCAAGGCAAGGAAGAGATAAACCTATTCCTTAAAGGAAAAAAATGTGATCAGCAGGATAATAGGGATAAGGATCAAAGAAGACTGGACCCTTCCCAACAACGCTCTTTACCGTCTATGTTCCGTGAACAAGCAGTGACTAAAGGGACTTCAGTTCTTGGGGTTCATACAACACTGAAAGGGGCGGATAATTAAGCACAGATGCATATAATAACTATCACACGTGTGTAACAAGTGTTCGAAGGAAAAGATCAGAATGCTATGATTTAAAAAAAAGAGGGGATCGTATAATAAGGGATAGAGAGGTGAGGAGATGACAGCGTTTTGGAGAGGTGACAGGAGCCAGCCCTGAGCTGCACGAGGGGAAATTGTTTTCCGAGGACGAGGAGCAGGCACTGAAGGGCTAAGGCAGGAGCGTGCCTTCTGTGGTTCAGGAGTTGCAAGAAGGACACTCCCGAGGCTGGAGCCGTAGGGCGGTCCAGGCACAAAGTAAACCAAAGCCAGGACTAGACCTGTCAGTAAGAACGAAAACCGAGCACATTTTCTCCATGGAATCTCAGGGGACTTTGCTGCTCGTCAGTGATACATTCGTGACACCTTCATGATGACAACAATAAGATTGTCAACCAAAGAAATGACCAGAGCGGGCAGCATTTATACTGTTTAGACAAAGAATAAGTTTGTGGGGAATTGGCAGGACCAAGAAAATGTATTATTCAGGAGCTTTATCTAGTAAGAAATTCTCCAGAGAAATTGAGCTGGCGTAGTAAATCAGTAAAAGTAATGGGTTGCTTATACAGCCTTCTTGGCCGAATGTCCTATCTCTGGTGATAAGGGTTTCTTTACCTCTTGGTGCAGGGAGCGTACCTCTCTTATGGGAGATTTATTTCTGGTTTTCTGGAGGCAAAAGGGGCTTCCAAGTGTCTTTGCACTGGCTATTTCTTCAGTAACTTTAATTCGAAATAATGTGCCAAAGTGGCACATTTTGGTGGTGGTCTGCCCTTGGCCCCCACAGGGAGAAGTAACAAAAATGAATTTACCTTTCACAACCATTTATCTTGCAAAACAAACCCTTGGAGGGGGCACCTGGGTGGCTCAGTTGAGCATCTGACTTCGGCTCAGGTCATGATCGTACAGTCTGTGGGTTCAAGCCCCGTGTCGGGCTCTGTGCTGACAGCTCAGAGCCTGGAGCCTGCTTCAGAGTCTGTGCCTTCCTCTCTCTCTGCCCCTCCCCCGCTCACTCTCTGTCTCTCTCTCAGAATAAAATAAAGACCTAAAAAAAATTTTTTTAAACCCTTGGGAAAAGCTGGCTTCACTAAGGCAACCGTAACCAAGGGCCCCTTGTGGTGGTCGGGGGTGGGGTGGTCTGGGTTTCCAAAGGAGGAGGTTGTGGGGGAAAGAACCTTCCAAAGCTGAACTTGTGAACCGAAAGGCATCAATTGATAGGAACATCAAGGTCCTAAAAGAGCAATGAAAGGATATGTCTGGGATTGGGGAGGCCGGCGTTTGCATGGGTAAGAGTGGATTCTGGGTGTTTCCTGAATGGAGCGGAGGACGAGTCAGGGTGAAAGCAGGGATCGTCTTGGGCGTCTGCTTGTTAGTCCCCTTGTTGGCCTGGTCTTTACAGGAGAGCCTCACGAGTTGGCTCTGAAGAGCGTGGATTCTCAACTCCGTGGCCACAGTCGGAGTGTCTCAGCGGGGACGCTGCTGCCGAGTCTCTTGGCACCAGGCATTCTACTGCCGAATCAGGACTGCTTACTGGTGTTAGAAGGTGGGGGCGCGGGGGATAGTAACGTTTCCCCCAAACTGAGGAGGCACTATGAGACCAGAAAATGAAGCAGGCCGTTCTCTACAGTTACAGGGTTCTGTCCGGAGTAACTCACTGCAGGGTGTCGGGCCGGTGACAGTCCAGACAAGGCACAGCTTTCTCTGCAAAGTCTGGACCTTGGTCCACAGATTTTACAGAGTGAGGCAACTCTTGGGGGGCACTGTAGTGGTCAAAGATCAGGGGGTTCACATGCATTTCAAAGGTTTGCATGCACCTAATTGGCAGCTAACATCTAACAGACCTGGCGGCACCTTCTGTAAGTCAAGGAGGGGAGAGAGACTCTGTTATCTCTAACAGACTGGTGGGAGCTGAAAACAAACCTCCATGCCTTCCGGCCTTGGCTGGCGTGTCTAAGGAACGAATATTAATCTCTGAGGGGCCCATAACACGTGGCCTCAGGAGAGGTCAGTGAACAAGACGGAGTCCGTATCGTCAGCGCTCCTACATGTTGCTTTCTAACTCACACTTTCATTAGATTATTGTATTAAGTTTTTTGCCAGACAAATGTATTTTCTATTTTAGGTGTTTGAAACAAAATTCCAGAGATAAGATGGTGCTGCTTTCTAGGGAGAAATAGTAAAAACAAAAATACCGTGAATTTGCAGAGATCACGGTGTCTCAACTTTATTGGCATTTGGGGTCCTGTAATTCTGTGCATCGTAGGCTGTTTCGCTGCATGCCTGCTCTTCATCCACTAGATGTCAGTGGCACTCTTCCAGTTGTGACAGCCAAAAATGTCTCCAGACATTGCCAAGTGTCTTCCAGGGACGGCATCGCTCCCTCTGGTGACAACCACTGGCCTACTCTCAGGAGAGCTCTCTGTATCGTTTTTGTGCCCCCTACCACCAGCAAAAATACCCCAAAACGCCTTAAGGCTAGGAGTTTGAATTTATAGATTTTAACAGCTACCCATGCAAAACAAATGTCTTCTTTGTAAAGGTAAACTAGGGGCAAGTTTCTGGGGTTTTTTTTGTTTGTTTGTTTGTTTGTTTGTTTGAAAAAAGGCGTGTCTGTGAACCTGCTGTACCCTGCAGATTGACTGAGTGGCAGCTACCTTAGCACTTAATCAGATCCATAGGCTCATTCTTGGGGAGGGGGGTGAGGCTCAGAGGGTCATTGGTAATGATTTATCTCGATTCATATTTCTGGTTTTCCTCATAGTCTTGGTTCTGCCATCCATGGTGCTTCTAAAGGGCTGAGAACTGGGGCACCCCAACTTATGTACATAGTTCTGTCCATCATGCATGGGGATGTCTCAGTAGCTCTGTGTTACAGGAAGTCCACCGAGATTTATCAGAGACTTACCACGAAGACATGGTACTTGACTCTTTGTAGAAAAGTCATCGTCAGTGATGTGATGTGTCTGTGGGACAAATTGTGCGTGGCCACCTTTATAGAGAATGGAATCAGGAGGCCGGCAGGGGGCGCTCTCCTGCACAGTTGCAGACCCAGTTGGAAAAGATCAACCTTGCACGTGGATACTACGTTTGCTACTACTTTAGTATCCCAGCCCGAAGACAAAAATCCCTTCTGCCCTAGCAACAGCCCAGACAAGGAGAAACACTCAGAACTCAGCCAATGAGAAGCCACTATACTTCTAGCTCCCAGTTTACTCCACTGGACTGTTTGTTTATAACAGCCTTCCCAACTTCCTTTTCTCTATAAAAAAGCATCACCCTTCTCTGATGTCTGGACTTGTCTATGGTTTTAGCTATAGCTTGCCCCAGATTGTAATTCTCTGCTATTCTCAAAGAAACACCATTTTTTTCGCTGGTAAAATGACCGGCAGTGTTATCCCTAAAGTTAGCATATATCAACCCAAGAAGAAATTACTCCTTTTCCACCCCAGATTCATCAGTACCTTCTGTAATCATCAGACTCATCAGTACCAAAATCCTAGACTGTCACCCCAGTCTCGGTTGGAAGCCTGTAATGTTGCATTATGTAAAGAGTCCAGAGATCTTCAAAGCTGCGAGCTAAGTTACAGGTGCGTGCCGCACAAGTCTTTATTTCTACCAGCCAAGCGATTAAAAAGTTATAAAGCGTGGTTCAACATTTGCTTTCCAAAAATTCCTCCTCCTCTTCCCCCATTTCCTTGGCTGGAAATAACTCAATACTGAGAGTGTCATTGATTTGTATTTGTATGTCA
>NC_043717.1:11176852-11179336 GCF_006229205.1 Suricata suricatta
CGCCAGTCGCCCATCAACATCCGGTGGAGGGACAGTGTCTATGATCCGGGCTTAAAACCGCTCAGCGTCTCTTACGACCCCACCACCTGCCTCCATGTCTGGAACAACGGGTACTCCTTCCTCGTGGAATTCGAAGATTCTACAGATAAATCAGGTGAGGGTCAGACTGCGGGTCTTGTCCGGACGTAAGGAGACAGTTACTTGGAGCAATCCTGTATGGTCAGGCATTAATCTTCTTTTAATGGTATTTCAGCTGCACGTGGTGCATTAGAATGCAGTCACATCTCAGAGCTCTGAAGATGCAGCACCTGAAGGAAGGCAGCTTAGCTATGATAGGAATATTTTTAAAGGTTAAAAAAAGAGTCTTACCAACTTTAAATGATGTATTGTATTCTACAATGGAAAGATCAGGCATGACAATATTATCATTTAAGAATATTGGGATCAGTTCGTTGGTAAGATAAGCCATGCTTAAAATAAAAGATTGTTACAAATATATTCTAAATGGTATAAAACTGCTGTCCAGTATGGTATCCATAAGCCCATGTGTGGCTATTGAACACTCGGAGTGTGGCTAGTGTAATTAAGGAGATGGATTTTTTAAAATTTCATTTTAATTAGTTTGGATTTAAATGTAAGATCTGATACTGAGTTCAGTTCTTGGAAAACTTTTAAGAATGTTTGGAATGACGTGGGTATGTGTGTCTACATTTTCAAGTAAAATAGGAATCTAGTACTTCTGTTGAAAATTTAGCGTCTAATTTGATATGTACTGTATGTGTAAAATACACATCTGGTTTTTAAAACTTCGTATGAAAAAAATGAAAACTCAATTTTTCATGTTGATTACATGTCGAAATGACAGTCTTTTCAATGTATTTGGCAAAAATATGTGATCAAAAGCAATTTCACCTTTAACTTTTTAAATGTGGGTCCTACAAACTTTAAAAATACCTTTGTGGTTTATATTACATTTCTACTTTTAGGCACTGGTATAAAAGGATGAAGGCAAATAATGCTAACTAAATAATGATTAAAATGTGAAATTAGTGTATTCTAAATGGCATAAAACCCTAAAGGCAAACAGCTGTGGGCAATGATCTGGAAAGGAACTGGGATTAATGCGTGCTCTGTGACTGTATGTTTGCTAAGTGCGTCGTTTATCTTATCTTCCCCAGAAGTCTCTGATGACAACACTGTCCTCTCCATTTTCCAGATGAAGGGAAGCTTGGTGAAGTTCAGTGCTTTCCTACCACATCACACACTGCTCGCTGGAGGACTAGACTGCAGATCTGAGGCCCGCACTGGGCGGGGCCTCTCAGCTCCCGTGGCTTCCGCAGGTGCACGCCTTCCCGCGGGCCCTGGAGGCCAAGGGTTTCCACGGTACCAGGATCTGTGTTAATCAGGTATGGTCGGATGACTGTCTTGAAAGAAGAATTTTAAGTTCACTTATTTTATTTTATGTTTTTATTTATTTTTGAGA
The DNA here is from genome assembly GCF_006229205.1 of Suricata suricatta. NCBI lineage: Eukaryota > Metazoa > Chordata > Mammalia > Carnivora > Herpestidae > Suricata > Suricata suricatta. Next base: position 11,178,336 of record NC_043717.1, read on the forward strand.
AAGAGACTGCATGTGCGAGAAGGGCAGAGAGAGACACACACACACACAGAATGGGAAGGAGGCTCCAGGCTCTGAGCTGTCAGCACAGAGCCCGATGCGGGGCTCCAACTCACCAGCTGGGCGATCATGACCTGAACCAAAGTTGGACGCCTAACCGACTGAGCCACCCAGGCACCCTGATTTATTTATTTTGAGAGAGAGAGAGCAAGAGAGTTGGGGAAGACTAGAGAGGTGGGGAGAGAGAGAGAGAGAGAGAGAGAGAGAGAGAGAGAGAGAGACTCCGAAGCAGGTTCTGCACTGTCAGTGCAGGACCCGACCCTGGGCTCGATTTCACAAACCATGAAATCATGACCTGAGCCAAAATCAAGAATCAGATGCTTACCCGACTAAGCCACCCATACGCCCCCCTCGCTTTTTTAAATGTTTCTTTATTTGAGAGCTGGGGAGATGCAAAATGAATTTTATCATACACTCCTTGAAAGTGGAAGGCAGGGCCACACAGGGAAGGGCCACGGATGGCCGGGAGGTAGAAGGAAGGAGGAGAAATCTTGGGCAGTAGCCTATTGTGGTTTCTGGGGGAAGGAAGGCATGAGGTAGTATAAGCAGACTTAAGATAGGCCTCTTTGAATAGCTTCCATAGGCCCTGTGGTATAGACACTGCCCCTCATCTGGTACCTCGTCCTGGGGCCAAGGAGGGCACGGGAAAGGCGGTCCGGCGCGTAGGAGCCCCATAAAGGAGGTGGTGGTTTTCTGATGAAGGGCACTGTCCCAGGCTGCTTGTTCTCTCTAGGAATTAGCGAACCCAGGGAGGGGCGGCCCCTGTAGTGTCAGCAACGCCTCACATATCAAAGCATTAAATGCAGAAACCGGCACACCTAGTTCTTACACGGAGGCTCGAGGACTGAGCCCTTGAGCACTCTGCCGTGAGCTCAAGGCTGGGCCTCACTACACTCTGCCTGGCTGGAGAGCTTCCGCCCCCAGCGCCCCTGTAGGCCACGCAC
>NC_043717.1:11179436-11184465 GCF_006229205.1 Suricata suricatta
CCTGGATCATTAAGAAGCAGCCCGTCGAGGTTGATCATGATCAGGTATGTTCTTTGCACCTTTCTGTACGAGCACATGCTAGTCTGGCCCTTTCAAACGAGGCTGGGCTCCGATTTTGGCATCGTTTTTAGCATCTTGCAATGCTTCTACATTTTTTTTTAATGTGCTAACATCTTGTCTCAGTTTGGACATGAATTTGGAGATACTTCAATTTAACCGGAGAGAGGAGTTAAAATGTTGAAGAACATAAGCTTTTTGCTTTCGTTTTTGACAGTAGCTTGTATTTTACCATATATACATGTGTAGAATCTCTAGAGTCATTGTGTTTACACACTTAAAATAACTCATTTATTATGCTAAGTAACAAGTTTTAAGTTTTCAGTTTCCCAAAACACTGAAACAGCACACAGCATAGTAATTTAGCACACAGACAGTTATAGGCAATCAAGTCCCCGAAAACGGTGAGGCCTCCCTTTGGGACTCCTTAAAAACTCCACGCTCTCTGAAGTGACCTTCATCAGAGTTATCAACAACCCGAGGTGTTACCTCAGAAAAAAATGTTAGTATAAGAGATACCTCCACCCCTAGGAACTGGAACCTTCCTATAAGGGAAACGCTAGGTCTTTCTCTCCCTGGCTGAGCTGCAGCAGGGAAGTCCCAGGCTTGCTTTTATTTCAGGCGACCCTGGCAGGGTTCCCAGCTTGAGAAAGGATTATGCTAAAAGTACATTTAATATTGCAGCGTTCACTGTAGGGCCCCCATTTACACTGCGTTTCAAATGGATGGAGAGAGGAGGTGAGCAAAGAAATCAAATTGTGCTGCAGACCGAAATTCTTCTACAGAGCACGGAAATGGAACCAGCTAACCGTCAGCTATTGGCGGGGCTGACTTGTACCAACGGCCGCTCCCAGCAGATGGGCAGCCTGAGGAGACGGTACCTGGGACAGGAGCCCTTGGCAGTGAGAGCTGAAGACCCACAGAGAAGTCTGTTAAATCGTCACGCTCTACCCTGATATGACACCGGGCACATGATTGTCCTTCTTGCAGTGGTGGCCCAATACCGAATGTGTCTCCAGCACAATTTAAAGCTCAGAAATCTCCTCCCACGTCAACCAGCTTCCCAGGAGTTTGAGTCCCACTTCCTGGAAGTCTGATCACTGCACGGAGGCAGGAAGGTGCGGCTGCCCGGGTAACAGGCCCGCAGACTCCGCGGGAAAGAGATCGTTCTAAGACCGCCTTTACAATCAGGCTCACGGTTTTTATTGTTCCGCTCGTACCTTAACGGTGGCATAACGGACTTGCTACTCGCAAGACGACAGCCGGGGACCCCAGCGTTGTCTGCAGACCAGCTGAGGTACTCTGGACACACGAAAGCCTTTCTTTGTATTCTGTTTGCTCCAAGGAAAACCCATTCTGTCTCATCGTGCAGGAAAACTTCGGGGCGTGCACGCAGCAGTGTAGACCGGAACAAGCACAGGCAAGACAGTTCCGACTCAGAGCCTCGCCCCTCCAGAAGAGCACTTGGGTTCCTCCTCAGAAATTCCACCTCTGACCGTTTCTGAAGGCCCTCCCGTGCGGCGCCATCCTCGGTGGCTGTCGCTGGCCCCGGCCCTCCTCCCGGCCAGCCCCTCTGCGGGGCGCGCCCCCACCACAGGCCACCCCGGCACACCGCGCTCCTGCAGGGGCGCAGGGCGGGTCCGCAGTCTTGCTCCGGGCCGCTGCGCAAGCTGAACTTCTTAATGATGCCTTCCAACGCCGAAGCACTTCGTTGCTGCTGTGAAGCAAGAGGCTGACGTCACTCTGAGCGTTTTCCACTTCCGCTGGGGACTCCTCCCTTTGAATTTCCATCTACGTCAACCGCAGGCGCACGCATCCAGGGGGAAGGGCAAGGGCTCTCCCCCTGTGCTCCTTCATGTCCACACAGCAGCCTGTTGGAGTCCTGTCCTGCCCCCTACACGTTCCTGAGGCAGGTGCCCAGAACCCCCACTCTGTCCCTCATGCCGTGTGTTCCCTGGTGTGGTGAGCCTGCCCACACGCCTTTGCCAGTCAGCAGGAGGCCTTCAATGGATCTCAAGATGAACCTGTAGGTGGACGTTGAGCATCATGGAAGCCACGATGTAGAGGTAGGGGAAGTGGATGCGCAGCCGCCAGGCCAGGTCGAAGAAGACGAGCAGCGTGCAGGTCAGCCCCTTGCAGAAGACCCCATAGGAGCTGGCGGTGCCGAGCGCCAGAGGCGGACGGCCAGGCCCGACAGAGCAGCCGCCATATAGACCGGCGCTCCGAAGGGAGCGAAGACCCTATAGACCAGTGCTGAGGGAGCGAAGGAGGCAGCAGCAAGGCCAGGGGCAGGCGGGCGACGGGGAGCGGAGTCCACGCGTCACACACAGGGAAGCCAAATTAAGAGTCTTTTAAATGGAAGACAAATACCATATGATTTCACTCATATGTGGAATTTAAGAAACACAACAGATGAACATAGGGGAAGGGAAGGGAAATAGAAGACAAAAACAGACAGGAAAGCAAAGACTCAAACAAAGACAGCGAACAAACTGAGGGTTGCTGGAGGGGAGGTGGGTGGAGGGCCAAATGGGTGGTGCACCTTGAGGAGGGCGCTTGTTGGGATGAGCACCGGGTGTATATGTAGTGATGAATCACTGGGTTCTGCTCCTGAAATCGATACTATACTGTATGTTAACTAACTTGGATTTACATAAATAAATTTTTAAAACTTAAAAAAATGAAAAGTGAAGACAAAACGATTGTGTTCAAAACCCTTTGATTTTTTCTTTATTGAAGTAGAGTGGACGCACAGCGTTACGCTTGTTGCTGGCATACAGCATGGCGATGTGACAGCTGCGTGCTGTCCACAGGTGTAGCCACTGTCTGTCACCGTGCAGCTCTGCTACACTCCCGTTGACTGTTGTCCCTGTGTGGTTTTTTTCCACCTTTCACCTGCAGGCCTTAACTAATTTCATCACTGGAATCCCATTCCTCCCTCTTCCTTTCGCCATTTTTCCCATTCCGCCCAATATTCGCCTCCCCTCTGGCAAATGTCACTCAAAGTTTGTTCTCTCTATGCAAAAACCCTTAATTTTCTTAAGAGACACTTGCTATGGAATTTCAAGGTAAAGACAGAACCCAACAATGTCTCTACAGAAATTTTACTTAGTAGGCTAAAATCTCGGAGTTGATATTTGCTTTTTGTTTAGAAACTAAGTTTAAGTGGTGGTTACTATGTCAACACACAAAATGTCGTGTAATTCATAAATGAACTAAACAGTAATTGCTTTTGCTTGTTTGTCTTGGAATTTTATTAATTAAAAACTTTTTACAACGCCAAAAGCTTCCAAGTTCTTTTTTTTTATTATTTATGACGCCAAGATAGCAGTGAAACCAAAACCCACCAAAGATTGGATCCCTCCCCAAAAAGTCAATACTAAGTAGGCCAATATCTCTCAAGAATATTTAGAGAAAAAAAAATAAAAGAAAGCTAAATAAAATATCAGAAACAATCCACCAGTACCTCAGAAGAAATAGATCCTTTGTCCACAGGATTTTTTCTAGTAATGTAAGGATCAGTCAGTATTAGGAATGATAGTTATGATTAATAAGCTAACAGGAAACCTCATATTTTCATTTTCATAAATTCCTAAAACATTTTACAAAATTCATCATGTATTATGTAAAAATTTTTTTATTGAAATGAGAATTCCCTAAGTTGATAAAGTAGATTAATATTGGCTCAGAAGTCAATAGTATGCTTTGTACGGAAAGGATATCTACCAACTCCACTATAATTAGCATATGAAATATTAAAGTGGTTAAATTCTGGTAGCAGCCAATAAAGTTAGACCAAAAAAGATAAAGGAAATGAGAGAAGCAATTAGCGTAGTACCATATTAATCTGTAGACATCAATTCCTTTGATATATGTAAGTCACAGAAGATATGGAAGAAAGAACTATACTTAAAATGGAAACTCCAGAACTAAAATACCTTGGAATAACAACATAAAATGTTACCAAGAAAACTGTGAAACATTCCTAAAGGACACACACAAAAAAACTCTTGCAAATACAATTCATACCATGTTATTGAATAGAAAGATACAATAAGAAACCCTCGATGTCACTTCTTATGTTGCAATTTTCCATGAATGGTTTATTCTCCAACATGTGATGTGACCCCAAGAAATATACCAATATTTACGTTGTGGGGTGCTGTCCTGTGCGTTGTGGGATGTGGAGCAGATTCCCTGGCCTCTCCCCATGGATGCCAGTAGTACCCCGAGTATGGCAACCTAAAATGTCTCCGTACATTCTTTGATGTCTGTTGCAAACTCACTCCAGGTTGAGCACCAATCATATGTGCTAATCTCTAATTACAACTAATAAATGAAATTTTTTATTGCCTACTGTGTGAAAAGAAACATCTTCAATGTGAAAATGGCTTTTAATCAATCAGTGCATCGGCTTCCCAGTAAAGGCATAGGAGTGATTCATTAACTCTTGCGTACAGCTCACCAGCAGGAAACTGGAGTGGTGGAGGAATCTTTAGCTACAGACCAGACATCTAGGACCTCCAGAATCCGAATTTTCCCCTCAAAGGCCCCAGCCACGCCCAACCCAGAAGCAGGGCTTTCCCCCACTCCCCCTCTCCGGCCCAGGCCTGCCTGCTGCCACCTGGCCAGGATCAGAGACAATTCCTCTCCTGGGTCCAGAGCCAGCCCACCCCCACTGTGCCACCTCACTGGGACCATGCCAGAGCCCGGGGGACATTAGTCCCCAAGGCCAGGAGAACCTTTCACTGCAAACGCCCCTCCAGGTCTTCATGGGGTTGGATTTTTCTAGCAATCGCAAGAGTGTGAGAAGTGGCTGTGGATGCCCAGACCCCGCGCACATCTGGAGCCTGGTGACCGCCCAGCTCGCTCCTGCTGAGCGCGGGGCGGGCTTCTACAGGGGCCCCCGCGGCCCGGTGCCAAGGAGGCCCCGCTGAGGGCCCCTGGCCAATGCAAGGAAGGGAAACGGGGA
>NC_043717.1:11184565-11185835 GCF_006229205.1 Suricata suricatta
CTGGGTGTTGGTATCCATTATTTTGGCATCATTAAAAAGATTTTGGAAGCTTTTGCTCTTTTAAAAATGACTTATATTTAATAAAAGACCCATAAAGCAAGCATATACAAGTATTATAATAGTTTAAATTATGAATTAAACATGGTTTTGTGCATTGACATAGTAATTACCACTTAAAATTATTTTTAAAGAGAAAATAAATTCCAAGTTCAAAACAACAGACTTAAAATTTATGGACAGACACTGGTGGATTCTCTTTATCCTGAGGTTCCAGAGCAAAATTTCCTTAAGGATTTTTTTTAAGTTTATTTAATTTCTTTAAGAGAAACCACATGTAAGTGGGGGAGAGAGAGAGAATCCCAAACAGGCTCTGCACTGTCAGCACAGAGCCCAATGTGGGGCTTGAACTCATGAACAGTGAGATCATGACCTGAACCAAAATTAAGAGTTGGACACTCAACCGACTGAGCCACACAGGCACTCCTCCTTCAAGATATTAAAGGGTATTGGGGCACCTGGGTGGCTCAGTCAGTTAAGCATCCGGCTTCGGCTCAGGTCATGATCTCATCGTTCGTGGGTTTGAGCCCTGCATTGGGCTCTCTGCTGACAGCTAGCTCAGAGCTCAGAGCCTGGAGCCTGCTTCCGATTCCGTGTCTCCCTCTCTCTCTGACCGTCCTCTGCTCATGCTGTCTCTCTCTGTCTCTCAAAAATAAATAAAAATCATAAAAAAAGATTTTAAAGGGTTTTGAGTACACTCGTCTCCAGCCTTCATTCTTCCCTTTAAAAGGGCCTTGTTGATATAGAGATACGTATTTATATATAAAATACACAATGCATAAGACATATGTCATTGCCAAATATGGATGTAAAAAGCTTATGTTTCCTACATTTTAACTGTTGTCTCTAGTTGGTTTGAAGAATTCCCTAATTCATGTCCAAATTTTAAGACAACATGTTAGCACATTTTAATAAAAATGTAGAAGCATTACAAGATGCTAAAAACGGATGCCAAAATCGGAGCCCAGCCTCATTTGAAAGGGCCAGACTAGCATGTGCTCGTACAGAAAGGTGCAAAGAACATACCTGATCATGATCAACCTCGACAGGCTGCTTCTTAATGATCCAGGTGACAGACTCAGAGAGCGGCGGGGTGGTCAGGGACCCCGAGTAGGTCCAGTAATCTGGGCAGGCGGGCATCAGGCAGGAAGGATCAAAGGAGCCAAATTCCACAAGGGTGTCCTGGCAAAGAGAAGAGGTCACCCGAACGATC
>NC_043717.1:11185935-11191237 GCF_006229205.1 Suricata suricatta
GAGGAAACCTAAGTTCAGAAAGGACAGCTAATCTGTTTTCCAAACAGCTTTTCGTAAATAACTGACAGGAGATGGGCTGCTTCTCTCTAAGTATTAACCCAAATAAGGGGGTTTAATCATGAAGCCTTGTAGGTGGTGACTTGCTGGTTTCTCTGATATTCTAATCCGGGTCACAGAACGGCTAAGGCAGCTTTAAGTGCAGGGTGGATATTGTTTTCTTTCTTTCTTTTTTCCTTTCCTTTCCTTTCCTTTCCTTTCCTTTCCTTTCCTTTCCTTTCCTTTCCTTTCCTCTCCTCTCCTCTCCTCTCCTCTCCTCTTCTCTCCTCTCCTCCCCTCCCCTCCCCTCCCTTCTCTTCTCCCCTCTCCTCCTCTCCCCTCCCCTCCCCTCCACTCCCCACCCCTCCCTTCTCTTCTCTTCTCTTTTCTTTTCCTTCTTTTCTTTGTTCCTTTCCCCTTTCTCTGTTTGTCTTGTGTTTTCCACTCTGAAAGAATGTTATGGCCTCTTTTTCCTGGAGACTGCTATTCAAGTTGAACTCTGTGGAAAAGGTATGCCACCTTGGAACTTAATATTAGATTAAATTTTCAGTTGTCTGATTGGTGAGACTTGGACTTAAAGAACGTGGTACCTTTCTAAACTTGCGGAAGTGTTGCAGCTTCAAAGTTGGGCCTCTGACTGTTTTCTGAGTTTGGAAATAACTATTAAATCATCTACAATGATTGACAGACATTAAAACTTTCCAGAGTACTTGGGGCTGAATATTTGTAGTTCTGTTTTCTTGTTATTCAAGTTGCATTCAATATCAGCACTTAATCAGCACAGCCTGGCACACTTTCCATCACACGCTGCTCTCTCGGGAACTCAACAGCCCTCTATGTCTGCTGCCTGCCGTACTAAACAGCACAGACATAGAACATTTCCATAATTGCAAAAAGTTCCATTAGATGGCACTTCTCTTTATCATTACAATGATTTTCTAAAACTACCAGGCATTAGGGCTGACCCAAACCATTCCCTATGCAAGAAAATGCTTTTAAAGTGAGCATGGTATCAGGCCAGCTTAAGGAGCTAACGTGTAGAAGGATTTCATGTCTATATACTTAAAAAACAAGACCGCTGTTGATCAGGGATCAAACACAGACACTATTTAGACAGGAAAGGCTGTTAATAGTGCAGATATGGGGACGGGCCAGCTCATGCAGATGAGTAATGATAAACTCAGTGCAGCGGATGAAAATGAAGATGCTAGCCAGCTCTCCTGGAGGGTGAATTTACGTTGTTTTTCAGATGTTGGGACACTTTGACCTAATATCCTGTCTTTTCATTGCTTTCTCTTAAATTCAAGAGTGTGAGCTGGCTGGCGATGAGTTGTAGCTGAATATTAGTCACAGAGCAAAGCCTCAAGCTATTTAGATCAGAGCAGCTTGACATCATTCTAGATTACATATCCTGCCAACGGTACCACTTATCTTGGGTAAATGTCAGAGGATTGAAAGCTGGCGCAGTGGATGAAGCATACTGCCACTATAGCACTCGAAACATTTCAAGGAGATAGGCTCCAAGCATAAAAGTAATCAAAATGTACAATATAAGAGAGAATAAGGAAACAGTTACTAAAGCTAAACATACGTATACACTATGACCTGCAGTTTCATTCCTGGGTAATAAACACCCAAGAAAAAGAAAGCATATGTAAATACATGGACAAAAATGTTCATAGCAGCTTAGCTGCCTGCCCTGCATACACTCGACACATACTAGGTGCTCAGTAAATGTGAAACTGGACTGAAACTTTATATCTCATGTGTGGCCTCACAGACGAGGAGACACATACTAGCTATATAGTTATTCATCAGTTTGGGTTTCTAGCCCATACTATGGATTAAACAGTTTAAGCCAAGGCATTTTATTTCCGATTTCCATTTGAATCCATTATTACTTTAATAAAATACCAGACTGAGGTCTTTGGAATAATTTTCTTTTCCAAGTTTTTATTTAAATTCCAGTTAGTTAACATACTGTGTAATATTAGCTTCAAGGGTAGAATTTAGTGATTCATCATTTACATACAACACCTGGTGCTCATCACAAGCAGTGTCCTCCTCAATACTCATCATGCATTTAACCCTTCCCCCGCCGCCCCCCCGCCTACTTCTCCTCCAGCAACCCTCAGTTTGTTGTCTATAGTTAAGAGTCTGTTTTCTAGTATGCCCCTCTTTTGTCTTTTTTCTTCATGTTCACCGATTTTGTTTTTTAAATTCCACATGAGTGAAATCATATGGTATTTGTCTTTCTCTGACTTATTTCGCTTAGCATAATACTCTCTAGCTCCATCCATATCATTGCAAATGGCAAGATTTCATTCCTTTTTATAATATTCCTCTGTGTGTGTGTGTGTGTGTGTGTGTGTACACCGTATCTTCTTTATCCATTCATCAGTTGATGGACATTTGGTTCCACAGTTTGGCTATTGTTGACAGTGCCACCATGAACATCATGTCTATGTACTACTCTGATTCAGGGTAAATAGCCAGTAGTGCAATTGCTGAACAGTAGGGTAGTTCTATTTTTAACTTCTTGAGGAATCTCCATACTGTTTTCCACAGTGGCTGTACCAGTTTTCAGTCTTACCAACAGTGTAAGAGGGTTTCCCTTTCTTGTTCTTCTAACCCATGAGAATGAAATATTTTTTCCACTTCTTTGTGTCATCTTCAATTTCTTTCTTTCATAAGTGTTTTCTAGTTTTCAGAGTACAGATCTTTATCTCTTTGATTAGGTTTATTCCTAAGTGTCTTATGGTTTTTAGTGCAATTGTAAATAGGATCAATTCCTTTATTTCTTTTTCTGCTGCTTCATGATTGGTGTATAGAAATGCAACAGATTTCTGTACATTGCTTTTGTATCTCCCAACTTTCCTGAATTCGTGTATCAGCTCTGGTAATTTTTCGGTAGAGTTGTTAGGGTTTTCTATATTGAGTACCACGTCATCTGCGAAGAGTGAAAGTTTGACTTCTTCCTTCCCAATTTGAATGCCTTTTATATCTTTTTGTTGTCTGCTGAGGCTGGGACTTCCAGTACGATGTTAAATAACAGTGATGAAGGCGGACATCCCTGCTTGTTCCTGCCTGTAGGGGACAGCTCTCAGTTTTCCTCCATTGAAGATAATATTAGCCATGGGCTTTACATATATGGCCTTTATTATGTTGAAGTATGTTCTTTTTTTAAATGTTTTATTTATTTTGAGAGAGAGAGACAGCGTGAGCAGGGGAGGGTCAGAGAGAGAGGGAGACACAGAATCTGAAGCAGGCTCCAGGCTCTTAGCTAGCTGTCAGCACAGAGCCCGACGTGGGGCTTGAACCCACGAACTGTGAGATCATGACCTGAGCCAAAGTCGGACATTTAACTGACTGAACCACCCAGGCACCCCTAAAGTATGTTCTTCTGTCCCTACTTTGTTGAGGGTTTTTATCATGGAAAGATATTGTACTTTGTCAAATGCCTTTTCTGCATCTATTGAGAGGATTAAATGGATCTTATGCTTTCTTTTATTCATGTATCACATTGCTTTGCAAATATTGAACCACCCTTGCAACCCAACAATAAATCCCATTTGATTGTGCTGAGTGATTCTTCTAATGTACCATTGGATTCGATTTGCTAGTATTTCGTTGAGAATTTTTGCATCCATATTCATCAGGGATATTGGCTTACACTTCTCTTTTTTAGTGTAATGTTTGGTTTTGAAATCAGGATAATACTGGCCTCATAGAATGAGTTTGGAAGTTTTTCTTCTATTTTTATTTTTTGGAATAGTTTGAGAAGGATAGGTATTAACTCTTTTTTAAATTTTTGGTTATTTTTCCCCTGGGAAGCCATCTGGCCCTGGACTTTTGTTTCTTGGGAGATTTTTGATTACTGATGGAAATTTATTTGGTTATTGGTCTTTTCAAGGGTTCTTTTTCTTCCTGTATTAGTTGTGGTCGTTTATATATTTCTAGGAATTTATCCATTTCTTCCAGATTATCCAATTTGTTGGAATATAATCTTTCATAATATTCTCTTATAATTGTTTGCATTTCTGTGGTGTTGGTTGATATTTATCCTTTCTCATTTGTGATTTTATTTATTTGCATGTTTTCTCTTTTCTTTTTGATAAGTCCAGCCAGGGGGTTATCAATGTTATTAATTTTTTCAAAGAACAAGCTAGCTCCTGCTTTCACTGATGTGTTCTACTGATTTTCTTTTTCTGCATCTATATCACTTACTTGTGCTCTAATATTTATTATCTCCATGACCAAAGAAAGCACAGTGTTATTAGAAAATATTTTTTAAATGAACATGCAGACACTGGAGTAAAGAGCCTTCCTGGCATAGGAGACATTCCCTCTGGTTTACAATGAGAATGTCTCAGTGGTGGCTTCAGATTTTGTCTACAGGTGGTGGGGAGGCCACGGGAGACTTCTGTTGAAGTTCCATTTTGACAGCCACCTCCCTTCTCATTAGGATCACACAGGTGCATAGAGTGCCACGAGGAAGATGCTGATGGAAATAGCCATAGGCTAAAGCCTCCCACCCCCAAATCCTCCCATGGGGTGACCACCATCTACATACTCACACTTATAAGTGTGTAAAGTGGCATGAAGAAGCAGCAATAAACAGTGAATTGCAAGTGACAGAGAAGACAGACGTTGAAGGCCTATGGTGCACAAAATTTCCCAACCCCCACGTGGGCAACATGGTTGACTATTGTCAGTGTCGTTAGGAAATGCTCTTCATGGTGTCTGTGGACCAATGGAGACATTGCTGGTAAACATAGGTTAAGAAAGAAAGGAATGCAGTACTTGGAAAACAATAGGGTGAGGTGGAGACTTCTTTGTATTGAGTAACCAAGGGAAGGCCTCTATAAAGAGACACAATTTAGCTGAAGCTGGATTAGCAAAAAGGAGCTTTCAAGGGAAAAAATGTTCCAGGCAGGAGGACTCGGCTTTTGGCTGGGTGCCCGCAGTAGGGGGAAGGGCCAACCTCGCTGCCAGGAAGGATGAATGCCAGCAATACCGCTGTCAGGGGGCTGAGTGATGCAGGCGGACTAATGAGTCAGGAGATGTTTAAGATGCAATTCAGCTGCTAAGCACCATTCTGCACGCACCGCTGTAAAGAAGGCTGCTTTCTGACGGGAACAGGCTGCCCCTGTGGGAAGCGGCACCGCAAATGCAAGACAATGGAAATGGATGGAAAACAGCTTTGCAGAGAGGCTGCCTCTCTCGAGTGTGGTGGGTGGATGGAAGACACCAGTAGCTTGACAAC
>NC_043717.1:11191337-11208453 GCF_006229205.1 Suricata suricatta
GGAGAATGAAAAAGCCAGTAGACAGAGATTGTAACAAAGCTGATTACTTGCTTCAGGGAACAAAGCCATGTTAGAGACAAATTTGATTCAGTGTTAGCTTTAGACTTCCTAAAAGGGGGCCCCTGGGTGGCTCAGTCGGTTAAGCGGCCGGCTTCGGCTCAGGGTATGATCTCACGGTTTGTGGGTTCGAGCCCCGCGTCGGGCTCTGTGCTGACAGCTAGGGCAGAGCCTGGAGCCTGCTTCAGATGCTGTATCTCCCCCTCTCTCTGACTCCCCTGCTCGCACTGTCTCTCTCTGTCTCTCAAAAATAAATAAAAAGCATTAAAAAATTTAAACTTCCTAAAAGTATCAAATGTCTTTCTTTCACTGTATTCAGTCACTTATGTGACCAGAATTGAAGACAGCAAAATGCTATATTGTAGTGTAAGTCATTTATTGAAAAAGAAGGAAATCTCTTCCCTCTTGAATCGTGATTTCCCGTTGTTTGTTGTATCATTTTTTAAATGTAGAGAAAAAAGCAATGCGAGTTCTTTATAGAAAATAACAGAGAAGCCAAAAGAGAACGGTAGAAATTACCTATAATTCCACCAACATCAATGACCATTATTTGTTTTCTAAATATTTGGAACATATTTTTCTTAGCCTTGCATCTCTCTTTGTGTGCACGCACACGTGTGTGCATGCATGTGTGTAAATACAGGCATGTGTGTAGATACAGATAGACTTCTTCCTGAAAAATAACTGGAAGTAGAATGGTAGCTTCCAGGGGCTGAGAAGAATCGAGGGAATGCGGAGATTCTGTTTAAGAGCACAAACGTACAGGTTGAACATCAATAAGCTCTGGAGATCTAGTGCACAGTGTAGTGATTATAGCCAACAACACTAAATGGTAAATTCCGAGGTTGCTAAGAGACAAGATCTTCATTGTTTTCACCGTAAAAAAAGAAATGACAATTATGTGATGTGATAGAGGTTTTAGCTAATGCTGTGGTGGTAATCATGTCCTAATACATCAATGTATCAAATCAACACATTTTACACCTTAAATTTACACAGTTATATGTTGATTAAATCTCAGTAAAAAACTGGGATTATACTATTATGAAACTTTTCACCTTCTCCCTTGATCTTAACAGCGTATTTTGAATGTATTTTCACATCATTAAATATTCCTCTACGATATAATTTTTAATGATTGTCTAATGTTGCATTCATTTTGTGGATATATCATATGCTTTTAAATCTAATTTACTTTCTTTTTTACTATAATAAAAATGCTCTGGTAAATATTCTGGAAGTAACATTATTTTGCTCATTTGTAATAATATCTTTGGTATAAATTCTTTTTTCTAAATTTTTAAATGTTTTATTTATTTTTGATACAGAGAGAGACAGAGCATGAGAGGGGGAGGGGCAGAGAGAGAAGGAGACACAGAACCGGAAGCAGGCTCCAGGCTCTGAGCTAGCTGTCAGCACAGAGCCTGATGCGGGGCTCAAACCCATGAACATGAGATCTGACCTGAGCCGAAGTCGGAGGCTTAACCGACTGAGCCACCCAGGCGCCCCTCTTTGGTATAAATTCTTAACATTTAACTTTTGGAGTCAAAAGTTATGCGAAAACGTAAGATTTTGATACATGTTAATGTCCTTTCAAAAGTATTATGTCACTGTAAATATTTTCTCCAGCATAGGTGTGTTCATTTTCCAGTATCCTGCACCAGAAATTATTGTCCTCAAAACACTTTTGGCGGTACAAGTGGAACAGCAGTATATAAATACTGCTTTCATTTGCAATGCTTTGTTTCACCGGAAGCTGATCATTTTACATGTTGAATGACCATTTGTATTTCTTTTTTGTAAATTGCTTATTTGATCCTTTGTCCTTTTTTGTGTCAGGGTATTTATTTTTCTCAAATTTTCTGTGTTGCACCTTCTTTGTCAGATATCAGTTCCCTCTTTCAATTTGGTATGAGATTATTCTCTTGCATTTTCCTTGAAAGCAGTCCTTTATTTCATGTTAGATACACATGATTTAAGCTCTTTCTTTTGCTCTTCAACAGTCATACCTGGCTGCTGATGCTGTTCCTCTCCTGTCTCACTGTAGCGGCGCTGTCAGTGATGGACAGGGTGACGGACTGGTGGGAATGACATGGCTTCCTGTTTTCTTCTCACCTTACTGGGGACACTGCTCTTCCACAGAATCTTGTGAGTCCTTTTATTATTTTTTTAATTAGAAAACTTTTTTAATGTTTATTTATTCTTGAGAGAGAGAGAGAGAGAGAGCGAGAGCAGGGGAGGGGCAGAGAGAGAGGAAGACACAGAACCTGAAGCAGGCTCCAGGCCCTGAGCTGTCAGTACAGAGCCTGATAAGTGGCTCGAAATCACGAACAGCGAGATCATGACCTGAGCCGAAGTCAGATGCTTAACCGCCTGAGCTACCGAGGCGCCCCTATTTTTTTGTAAATATTTTAAAGTTATTTATTTATTTATTTTGAGAAAGAGAGAGAGAGCCTATGCATGGGGAGGGGAGGGGCAGAGAGAGAGAAAGAGAGAGAATCCCAAGCAGGCTTCTGCTGTCAGTGCAGAGCCCGACATGGGGCTCAAACCTATGAACTATGAGATCATGACCTGAGGTGAAATCAAGATTCAGATGCTTAGCCAACTGAGCCACCCAGGTGCCCCTTGTGAGTCATTTTAAATACAATGTGTCATGTGACAAAAGTGTCCTTTTATGTCTAGTTTACTAAAAATTTATTTTATAAACAATCGAGGTTGAGTTTTATTGATTGCCGTTTCAGTATCAATTAGTGTAATCATTGGGTTTTCATCTGCTGCATGATACTAATACATTTCATTATGTTGATAACAATCCTTAGATGCACTCAGTTTGATTATTTTTAACATGCTACTGGAGTTATTCTGCTACTTTTTCCCTCAGACTTTTAGATATATTTTCACGAGAAGAGTAGAATGTAGTTTCCTCTTTAGTGCTGAGAGTCATACAAAAGTATTTCCAACATTTTCTATGTATAGAAATATTCACAAAGGATACACATAAAAAGTTTACAGGTAAATATCTGGACCATGCATATTTTGGGCAAGTTCTCTGAAAATTCCATTGATTCCATTGTTTAGTTATACCTTAGATTTAATACTTCTTTTTGAATGCATTTAGATTCCCTATACCTTCTAAGAAAATAATTTCATTCATTCAGATTTTCCAGTATTCTCATGAGTTTTACAGAATATTTCCTGTAAAACATCTATATTTCTTGCCATGTTCATATATTTGCTAGTGAATACATTTTTTCTCATTTTCATTAAACTTGCCAGAAATTTTGCTATTTTTTGTTATTGTTTTTTCAAAGGACATTTTCTTGGATTAATTTTTATTTCTATTCTTTTTGCTTTCTGATTTATCCATCTTATTCACATTTATTAAGTCCTTCCTCCAGTTATTATACTTGTTTTACTGTTCTTTTTTAACTCTTATTTAAAATGTTTTTAATATTTATTTTTGACAGAGAGAGAGTGTGAGCAGGGGAGGGACAGAGAGAGACAGGGAGACACAGAATCCGAAGCAGGTTCCAGGCTCCAAGCTGTCAGCACCGAGCCCAATGTGGGGCTGGAACTCACGAACTGTGAGATCATGACCTGAGCCAAAGTCGGATGCTTAACCGACAGCCACCCAGGCGCCCTCAAAATCAACATTTCAATCTCAAAAAAATGTTATAAGGAATCAAGCTAGTCCATTAATCCTTCCTTCCTTCCTTTCATTTATTTAAACAATTTTTTTAATGTTTATTTATTTTTTTAAGTGTAATATTCTTTATTTAGTATTATACAGAAACCACACTAAAATGTCTTTCTTTAAGCAAAAGGCAACATTTTAAATGCAAGGAATTTTAATTAAATTGGCATATTTAAGACTAAAAAAAGATAAAGTGGACATTGCCAGCTTATCTTCAGCCCTTGCCTTTAACAGGCTAACAAACACAACTTGAAACACAGCTGAGTCTTGCAGTTCTGATACAGTGAAGGGATTTCCTTCGTATTTAAATATATTAATGTAACCAGTTATATAACTCTAAATATAAAACCAATCTCCTATAAGTTTAGAGATGGCATTTATCATCTCTGTGAAAAGCTAAATATCTAATTAATTCCAATCATTTTTTTGAAGGGGAAAACAGTGCCAGCACTTGCTGAACCAGAATTACTATCAAAATTCAAAAAGCTAGTCATATTCATTTAACCACAAGCCCAATCTTATTTAAATCAGAACCGTCCAAAAGAAATATTCAATCAGCCATTCATGATCTGAATTCTGGTGTATGAGATCAATTTCAATATGGTACACATAAAAAAAGTCATGAGACATTTTTGTTTTGTAATAAATAAGGCAAAAGCCAACTATTACTCCGTAGCAGCTTTTTTGAGATAAGCTATCCAGTCTGCTCTTTCCCCTGCCTTCTTCATGCCAGCGAAGATCATTTTTGTTCCAGGGATGTACTTCTTGGGATTCTCCAAATGCTCCATCAGTGTCTCCTCTCCCCGGGTGATGCCTTTGTTCTTGTTGGCGTCCGTGTAAGTAAATCCAGGGGCCTGACCCGTCTTTCGCCCAAATAAACCATGGAGATTCGGCCCAGTCTTGTGCTTGCCTCCCTTTTCCACGGTATGGCACTGGGCACACTTCTGAACAAAAATCTTCTTGCCCTTCTCAACATCACCCATTTTTAAATCGCTCTTTGGTCGTACGCGAAGCGAACGTGCCTGCTCACAAGCCGGATGTCCAGCTCTCTATTGTTTATTTGTTTTTGAGAGAGATAGAACATGAGAAGGGGAGGGGCAGAGAGAGAGGGAAACACAGAATTCGAAGCAGGCTCCAGGCTCTGAGCGGTCAGCACAGAGCCCGATGCAGGACTCGAACCCACGAATGTGAAATCATGACCTGAGCCAAGGTCAGAGGCTTAACCGACTGAGCCACCCAGGCGCCCCTATAACTCTTGAATTGACTAATAGGCTTATTTATTTTTAGTTGTAGTTAATAATGAAAACATCTGTGACTATGTATTTTCCTCTGACTACTTCTCTGGCCACGTGACTTAAGAGGTGCAGATGCACAGTGATCTCATTATTTTTCATTTTCAAAATAACCCAGTAATTACTTAGAAAAGTGTTTTCTAAATTTCTGAATCCCTTTCCAGTTTAACTAAACGTACGCAGTTCAACCTTGGATTGCAAGTAACTTGTTCTGGGAGTGTTCTGCAGGACAAGTAGTCTGTGACGCCAAACGTCCCATGATCCCCACTGAGCCAGTGGTTCTTGAGACTCACTTTAACATACAAGTGCTTTGGATTATAAGCATGTTTCCAGAATGAATTCTGCTCACAAACCAAGGTTTTACTATATGTGTCTATCTTATTTTAAAT
The DNA here is from genome assembly GCF_006229205.1 of Suricata suricatta. Taxonomy (NCBI): domain Eukaryota; kingdom Metazoa; phylum Chordata; class Mammalia; order Carnivora; family Herpestidae; genus Suricata; species Suricata suricatta. The sequence continues at coordinate 11,196,770 of NC_043717.1, forward strand.
ATCATTCATAGTAATCTGACGTACACGGATGCATTTTTAATCTTAGAATTTATAGGAGGAAGTATGTACAACTTACCCACTAACATGCAGAGATATTTCACTCATAACTTCAAATAAGCATGTAACAATATCCTTTTTAAAGGAATCATGAAGGAATACTATTGGAGTAAATTTCCTTTTTTACAATAAAAGCATTGTTTCATATTCTTTTAAAGCAGATTTATCAGAATATTAAAGAGCCATGAAATGTACAATTTCTAAGGTAATAAGATTTTTATATCAGAATGAAATAAATTCCTAACTATGGATTGATGCACTCATGTGCTTGGATTTGTTTGACAACAGCAAAACAAATTGTCAGATGTGTAGCCCAAAATGTTATGACTCAAAATAGCAACTTTTATAGGTCTTTTCAGGTGATTAGAAAGACAGAAGCTCAAGTGACAAATATGAGACACTGTTAATAATTCAACTTCAAATCCAAAGACACCACAAGTTACATATTACATACAGAGTACTAAAAATAAATTAATTGTTAAATAGCTTTATGGAGATCTCAATAGAATAGATGGAAACGTGAACCGGATCTAGGATTCTTGTCTGTCAACATACTGTCTTTACTGTCTTATAATTTTTAATATCTTGCACACATTTGGTATATACAAGTTTTAAGTAGTGAACTTCCAGAGGATTCATCTGTATGTAATTTGCTTCATCTGATGCTCATTTCAGCAGTTCTACATATAGGAGCCCAATAACCTATTAGTAACAGTGGTAACGATGTCAAATAAAGCAGGCTCAATCATTCTGAATATGTCACTATTTACTTCCAATGTTCAGAGTTTAGAATGAAACTAAAAAGTTGAGATTACTGTTGCCTTGAGCAATACAAAAGGCATTAATCTCCCGAGACAGGAAAAAGAAGTGGATTTCTCCATGTTTCTTCATGCTCTACAACACTATTGAAAAGCAGTTTCTCAAGGCACTTGGGTGGCTCAGTCAGTTAAGCATCCGGCTTCGGCTCAGGTCACGATCTCACATTCGTGGGTTTGAGCCCCGCGTCGGGCTCTGTGCTGACAGCCCAGAGCCTGGAGCCTGCTTCGGATTCTGTGTTTCCCTCTCTCTCTGCCCCTCCCCATTCATGTTCTGTCTCTCTCTGTCTCAAAAATAAATAAAATATTAAAAAACAAAAGAAAACAGTTTCTCACACATAACTTTTGATCTAATGCCCTGGAGGGTAAATTAAATATGAGATCACATGGAAAGAAAACACATGTGTCATTCCTTTAATTCATGCAAGAGTGGTGAATTAAAGTGCTGTGGGGCATCTGGCTGGCTCAGTCAGTTAAGCTTCCAACTTTGGTTCAGGTCATGATCTCCAGGTCAGTGAGTTCAAGCCCTGAGCTGGGCTGTGTGCTGACAGCCCAGAGCCTGGAGCCTGCTTCTGATTCTGTGTCTCCCTCTCTCTGCCCCTCCTCCACTAGCACTCTGACTCGCTCTCTCAAAAATAAATAAATATTTTTAAAAAATGAAGTTCATAGTGCTGTAAAAGCATGTAGGCATATGTATATCCATTTACTTGCAATCAAACCCTGATTATTCTATTTCATTATCACAAACAGAAATTTACTAAACCTGTAGCACCTAAACTTACTGCAGTAAACTGTGAAACCATTTAAAATACGATATTACCCTCTACATTTTTATTGGCTTTCGAAAATGTATCTGGCTGTGACACAGTAAAAGAAATCGAATAAAACCTTTAATCACTGAATATGGAAATCTTTTATAAAATAAAAACCTATGCTTTTGAAACTTGCATCTCAATTATATTTAGCGCCACTCGCTTATTTACTAGAATAGAAGTTGTAAATTTTTTCAACATTTTATTTTGAGGTAATCTCCACACCCAGCATGGAGCTCAAACACACAACCCTGAAGTCAGGAGTTGCATGCTTTACCAACTGAGCCAGCCGGGCACCCTGAAGTTATTGATTTTTAATAAAATGTCATGATCCCTCATAGTTTAATTGGAATGAAATCAACATATCAATATAATAAAGACTTCAAGAGGCTTATAATAATTGCCCCAATATTTTCAGAAAGCTTAGAGAGGTAACAAAATGATTCTACCCTCTTTAAGCTATCATTAGGTTAAAATACATATGGGGATACAAAAACCAAATAATCCAGTGAAGAAATGGGCAGATGACATGAATAGATATTTTTCCAAAGAAGACATCCAGATGGCTAACAGACATATGAAAAGATGCTCAACATCACTTATCATCAGGGAAATAGAAATCAAACCCACGACAAGATACCACCTCACACCTGTCAGAATAGCTAAAATTAACCACACAGGAAACAACAGGTGTTGGCAAGGATGCAGAGAAAGGGGAGCCTCTTACACTGTTGGTGGGGATGCAAACTGGTGCGGCCACTCTGGAAAACAGTGTGGGGGTTCCTCAAAACATTAAAAATAGAAATACCCTACGACCCAGCAGTCACACCCAAAGGCTACAAAAATACTGTCTCAAAAGGGCAAACACCCCCTGGTGTGCATAGCAGCATTATCAACAATAGCTAAACATTGGAAAGAGCCCAAATGTCAAATGTCCATCAACTGATGAATGGATAAAGAAAATGTGGTATATATATGTATATATATACACACACAATGGAATATTATTTATAAAAAGGAATGAAATCACGCCATATGCAGTGATGTGAATGCAGCTAGAGAGTGTTATGCTAAACAAAATAAGTCAGAGAAAGACAAATACCATATGATTTCAGTCAAATGTGGAGTTTAAGAAACAAACCATCTGAACAGAGGGGAAGGGGGTGGGAAAGAAGGGAAACAAACCATTAGAGACTCTTAAGAATAGAGAACAAACTCAGGATTGATGGAGGGAGGGAGGAGCGGGGATGGGCCAGATGGGTGATGGGCCTTAAGGAGGGCACTTATGATGAGCACTGGGTGTTGGTTGTTTAAGTGACGAATCACTAAATTCTACTCTTGAAACCAATATTTCACTGTATGTTAATTAACTAGAATTTAAATAAAAATTTGAAGAAAAAAATACAGATGGAAATAAAAGATCTTTGCTTCTGTGCAAACCAATTATATTTTAACTCAGTGCTTACTAATCAAGGGCATTTTGCCCCCCAGAGGACATATGCTTTCTTTATCTTGGTTCTTTATTACCCAGGAATGAAACTGCTGTATCTCCCTCTCTCTCTGACCCTCCTCTGCTCGCACTCTCTCTCTCTGTCTCTCAAAAATAAATAAAAAACATTTTAAAAATTTAAAAATAACTATTAACAATATAAGAGTTGGGGTATTCTTTTTTTTAATATTTATTTAATCTTGAGAGAGAGAGACTAAGCATGAGCAGGGAAGGGGCAGAGAGAGAGAGGGAGACACAGAATCTGAAGCAGGCTCCAGGCTCTGAGCTGTCAGCACAGAGTCCGATGTGGGGCTCGAACCTATGGATTGTGGGATCATGACCTGAGCCAAAGTCGGCCACTTAACCGACTGAGCCACCCAGGTGCCCCGGGGTATTCTTAATCACTTTTTTATTTTAAGCAAGATTTGCTTAAATTTATGAAAGGCTAGGTGACATATGCTCTAACTACAACGGACGGCCTTGCCCTGCAAGAGCCACCATGGTAAATAATCTGAGGGGTTAGTGGCATCTGGGCACATGATTCTTCATCTTGGCCTCATGCCAGTGGGCTGAGGACAAGCCCTTCTTGCAGTTCTCACTCAGTGCTACATAACAGTACCTACCACGTAAGATTTTGTGAGTATCAAATGAGATCTGCATGCTTTATGCTTAAATTGTTCCTGGCGTGTAGTAGTCATCCAATAAATGCTAACTAAATACTATTAATAACAAATGATATGACATGCTCACAGGTTGAGAAAAATGGAGCAAATTGTTGGTGAGGAGTAGAAATCAAAGGCAAACCAGTCGAGTGAACATTCCCAGTTGGTATCTAAAGTGCCAAAGCATGGGAACGCCTGGGTGGCTCCGGTTAAGTGCCCGACTTCAGCTCAGGTCATGATCTCATGGTTCATGGGTTCAAGCCCCGCGTTGGGTTCTGTGCTGACAGCTCAGAGCCTGGAGCCTGCTTCGGGTTCTGTGTCTCCCTCTCTCTCTGACCCTCCCCCACTCACACTCAGTGTCTCTCTCTCTCTCAAAAATAAATAAACGTTAAAAAAAATACATACAATGCCAAGGCTGAGGAATCTGGGCTAACCATGTGGATACATGTAAGGACCGTAGCCCAGGGCATGACGCCCAAACAGCAGACTCCTGTTATTCCATCACAGATAATATGCTGCTGCTAGAGCCCAAGGAAACAGGCAGCCTTCTTTTCTGAAGTAGTAATCTTGGGACCAAGATATGGGGAAGTTTGGGACTGCCTTCTTTCTCCTTCTTTCCATCTGCTTCAACTTTGGTCTCTTCCGTAAAGGCAGGAACGATTCATAATGCAAGAACTACTTTGCTACATGTTTGCAAAGGGGGGGGTCGCAAAGTCCAGAGTTATGAACCCAGTACAGCAAATATGACAATGAAGCTGGACTTAGCATATCCTTAAGCGTCTACCACTTTAGGATTCACTACAAAGCCAATGGGTTCTCACTGAGCGTCTATGGTCAGTTAGCTATCTGATGCAGTGCCTGGCCCTTACAGGCCACTTTACACAAGTTACTGAATTTGATCAGAAACAAATCATCGTCGAGCATCTGGTCAGCATCAGAACGCTCAGGGAAGGTGAATGTTGTTGAGAAGCAGAAGTATGAGCCTGACGAGTAAGGACGGTACTACTATTTATTTATTTTTTAATCTGTCAACTGACAAAGGAGCATTAAGAAATGCGGTGACTAAATGGACCTTTGGAGCATTGGCAAAAGTGTCTGGGGGAGGAAAGGTGTTGAGGCTGAGTCTGGAACGACAGAGCGGCACTGGAGAGGACCAAGACAGCCCAGACAGAGAAGAGCCCATGTTGAGGCACAGAGAAGGCCTGTATGTGTGGAGATGGACACAGCATGCGATGGTGTGGACCGGGTGTAGGAAGCTGGAGAGGCAGATCAGGGCCAGGCGATAAGTGGTTTTACAGACGACCAAGGAGGGTGGACTTCATTTCATGGCCAGTGAACGGCCAGTTCGAGTTTTCAAGTTTGTAGAGGCACACTCAGAGTTGCTCATGGGACCGGCGCGGTGCATGGGTGTGCGAGAAACTGGTGCCAAGACACCAGCCATAAGCCATTTCTGATGAGTCAGGGAGGACACGATAGTGCTTCCGTGACGATAATGCCAGTGGGCGAGGAGAAGGGACAGATTCAAGAGGCCTGTAAGAGACCGAATCAACAGGACTTCCTAGCCATTGCTTATGGCAGGGGAGGAAGACAAAGCAGTAAGGACCAAAGAGATTCCTAGCTGGGAAAACTGAGTGGATGAAGCACTCCTACTGCGTTCGTGGGGTACAGAACGTGGGGCGGAGGGCAGGAGTGTGATGAGGGCCATTGGAGAGACCCACGGGACAGCAAGGCACCAGGTAGTAGGAACCCACTCCTCTGCTCCAACACAAACCTTGTCCCGGGCCCCTGGGGCTGACCCTGTGGGTCTGATCTCCCAGCAGCTCCGCCACCTCCCCCCACTGCTGTCCCAACAATTTTCCCTCTCGGTGCTCCTTCAGTCACCACATTCTCAAAGTTGCATTTTTCCTCCGAGCTCTGGTAGGTCGGGACCTGCTTTTCCGATTAGCTAGCACCCACCTCAGACCCCTTACTTCTCTCCTCACGTCTGTTCACAATTTGAAACACGATGGAACAGGGCAGAATTAGTAAACCCGAATCCAATCTAATAAATATATCCTTTAGCGCAGGCATCGTCTTCCAAGTGGAAACAATAACTGAGGCCCAGAAAAAGTGGCATGAAGTCTGTGTTGCCTACCATTTCCAAGCTCTATTTCGCCTGCTTCATTTACCTGTTCTACAAATTCTTGTCCCCTTTCCTTCCTGCTTCTAGAGCCTCCCTGGCACTCCTCCCGGGCCTGAGACACAGTGGGCGGCCAGACACACGGGGATGAGGAAAGCTCTCAGTCCCACAATGCTGTTCCTACCTTCCATTGCCCTCCTTCTTGACATTTGCATTGAAGTCATCACCACACTGATATCATCATGGGCACCCTGGGGCCTATGTCAGGGAAGCTGAACTCTTGGGCCTCTAAGACCTGAACCTCATGTGGCTTTTCAGAGGCATCTACACCACCCACCTCTGAGCCGTCCTCCCTGCTAGTCCCTGCAAGTGGGCCTCACCCACCTCTGTCCTCTGTGTTTCTGTTTCTTTAAACAACTTAGCCATTGTTCCAGGTCTATGTCAATTAACTCCTTTGAGCAAACTTACCCCTTTTTTTCTTTTCTTTTTTTTTTTAACATTTATTTATTTTTGAGAGACAGAGACAGATCATGAGCAGGGGAGGGGCAAAGAGAGGGAGAGGGAGGGAGACACAGAATCCGAAGCAGGCTCCAGGCTCTGAGCTAGCTGTCAGCACATAGCCTGATGCGGGTTCGAACCCACAAACTGTGAGATCATGACCTGGGCCGAAGTCGGACGGTCAACTGACTGAGCCACCCAGTGTAAGAGTTACCGAGCGGCCGTTCTGCTGTGGGTCGGAGAAGAACTCCGTGCACCGACGACCCCCACCCCCACCTGCAGACCTGGAAGGTCCTGGGCCAGTTTGAAAACAGCCAATCATGAAGCTCCAGCTTCCCATCACCCTGACAGAGGAGGCAACCTATCCCATCCCAACACGTCCCTGAAGTGCCCTTATTTGATAATCTGCCCTCCCAAGATCAAACCCGGAACCCCCTCACCCATAAAAATCCCCGCCCCTCCTGTACCAGGAGCGACTTCCCTGACTCCCCACTCCCGGGGTCACGGAACCTTGCCCGGGAATCGCAGATCCCAATAAAGGCTTTCTTGGCTCCATAACCTGGTCTTTCTTTCCTCCCATCTCTGCCTCCATCTATTAAATCTTACACCCAGATGCCCCAATTTTTTTTTGTTTTTTAAAAGAGTTTTATAACTGACTTGTACAACCTACTTTTACTTTTTTTTAAGTTTATTTATTTATTTTGAGAGAGACAGAGAGAGCATAAGCAGAAGAGGGGGAGAGAGACAAAAAAACCACAAAAGATGCCCATCTTGGGTGTACATACAGGTTTATTTCAATAGTTTACTGTTGACATATTTTCAAATACATTGGTGTTATTACAAGCAGCTGTTCACTGTATTTATTTTTTATTTAAAATTTTTTTGTTTTTATTTTATTTTTGAGAGAGAGAGAGAGAGAGAGAGAGAGAGACCATGAGCAGGGAAGGGTCAGAGAGAGAGAGAGAGGGAGACACAGAATCTGAAGACAGGCTCCAGGCTCTGAGCTAGCTGTCAGCACAGAGCCTGATGCAGGGCTCGAACTCACGAACTGTGAGATCATGACCTGGGCCAAAGTTGGACAGTCAACTGAGCCACCCAGGCGCCCCCAATTTTTTTTTTTTTTGCTTTTTAAAAAAAGTTTTATAACTGACTTGTACAACCTACTTTTACTTTTTTTTAAGTTTATTTATCTATTTATTTTGAGAGAGACAGAGAGAGCATAAGCAGAAGAGGGGGAGAGAGAGAGAGACAAAAAACCCACAAAAGATGCCCATCTTGGGTGTACATACAGGTTTATTTCAATAGTTTACTGTTGACATATTTTCAAATACATTGGTGTTTTACAAGCAACTGTTCACTGTATTTATTTTTTTATTTAAAATTTTTTTGTTTTTATTTTATTTTTGAGAGAGAGACCATGAGCAGGGAAGGGTCAGAGAGAGAGAGAGGGAGACACAGAATCTGAAGACAGGCTCCAGGCTCTGAGCTAGCTGTCAGCACAGAGCCTGATGCGGGGCTCGAACACACGAACTGTGAGATCATGACCTGGGCCAAAGTTGGACAGTCAACTGAGCCACCCAGGCGCCCCATGTTTTTTTTTTTTTTTTTTTTGCTTTTTTAAAAAAAGTTTTATAACTGACTTGTACAACCTACTTTTACTTTTTTTTTAAGTTTATTTATCTATTTATTTTGAGAGAGACAGAGAGAGCATAAGCAGAAGAGGGGGAGAGAGAGACAAAAAACCACAAAAGATGCCCATCTTGGGTGTATATACAGGTTTATTTCAATAGTTTACTGTTGACATATTTTCAAATACATTGGTGTTCCTACCAGCAACTATTTCCTGTATTTATTTTTTTATTTTTTTTATTTAAAAATTTTTTTGTTTTTATTTTATTTTTGAGAGAGAGACAGAGAGACAGAGAGAGAGAGACAGGGACAGAGACACCATGAGCAGGGGAGGGTCAGAGAGAGAGAGAGAGAGAGGGAGACACAGAATCTGGAGACAGGCTCCAGGCTCTGAGCTAGCTGTCAGCACAGAGCCTGATGCGGGGCTCGAACTCACGAACTGTGAGATCATGACCTGGGCCAAAGTTGGACAGTCAACTGAGCCACCCAGGTGCCCCATTTTTTTTTTTTTTTGCTTTTTAAAAAAAGTTTTATAACTGACTTGTACAACCTACTTTTACTTTTTTTTTTAAAGTTTATTTATTTATTTTGAGAGAGACAGAGAGAGCACAAGCAGAAGAGGAGAGAGGGGGAAAAACCCCACAAAAGATGCCCATCTTGGGTGTATATACAGGTTTATTTCAATAGTTTACTGTTGACATATTTTCAAATACATTGGTGTTCCTACCAGCAACTATTTCCTGTATTTATTTTTTTATTTTTTTATTTTAAATTTTTTTTGTTTTTATTTTTGAGAGAGAGAGAGAGAGAGAGACAGACAGACAGACAGACAGACCATGAGCAGGGGAGGGTCAGAGAGAGAGGGAGACACAGAATCTGAAGACAGGTGCCAGGCTCATGAGCTAACTGTCAGCACAGAGCCTGACGCGGGGCTCGAACCCGCGACCGTGAGATCATGACCTGAGCGGAAGCCGGACACTCCACCGACTGAGCCACCCAGGCGCCCCTGTTTCCTGTATTTAATAGCCTTTCCTTTTATTCATCTTTATGTGTCTGGCTTCCACCCCTCAAAAGTTTAACATTGGCAGGCAGATGGATGCCTTATTCGCTGTGAAACTCAACACAATGGTCTTCAACACTGTCCAGAAAATCTTTGATGGTCATTTTAATGCATGGAAACAGTTCCCTTGATGTTCAAGTTGTCATTTTTGGCAAAAAGTTGCGCAATGCTGGTCTCAAAGACGAGGCAGTTGTTCTTCGCAATGGCTGCTGCGATCCCCTCATCAATCGATGTCGGGGTCCCTTCCCAGGTCAAACGCTGCATCTCACCTATGAGTTTAAATCGAAAAGTAAATTTTTCAGCTTGCTCGCGTGTTCCTATCAGCTGTGCGATGGCAAAGAACTGCTGGTGACCGTCGTAGTTCTCCTGTTTCTCCAAAACAAGAATGAAATAATAGCCAAAACAGGACTGCAGCATCACCCAGGGAGCAGCATCAGGAAGGTTAATGCCTGTAGCTTGGAAAAGGACCTCGTCTCCGTGCAGGGTTTTCAGGGAGTCATGGTGCTGCAACAGATGGGCTGTCATAGCATCCAGAGGGCCTCGCCAGATACACTCAGCACCGGGGCACGGGCACGGATACGGCCTAAACCGACACATCTCTTCATGGTCTGCCTTCACGGTGTGCCGCAGCGTCACCTCGCACCCCGAAGCGATGTATTTACACGGGAACAGCAGGGATTCCGCCAGGTTCTCCAGCGCCAGGTTGCGAATCGATCCCAAATAGATCCTGCAGATTGGACAGCGCGAGAGTTTCGGGCGACAGCTGCCGCACACAAGATGGCCACTCTCACACTGAATGATGGGCGGCAACGCAAAGTCCGAGCATTCCCGACACTTGAAAAGCCTCGTCAGGTCCTCGTTGGTCGGGGGTGTGTTAGGCAGGGCCAGCAGCTTCCGCGGCGGCAGGGACGGCGAGCTTCCAGAAGGGGAAGGGGCGGCCCGGCGTCTCATTCCTGAGAGCGAAGAGCTGGCCTCCTCGGACCCCGTCCCCGACTCGAACGCGCCCCGACGCTGCCAGGTATTCATGCCACCGCGGGCAGGGCCACCGCCTCTTCTCAGCGCGGACAAGCGCGGACAAGACGGACACCCGGTGCCGCCGCAGCCCGTCAAGCAGCCTGTCAAGAGTGCGCACTTCAATGGCTCCAGGGCTGGCTCCTGACGGCCGACGCCTGCGTCATCAAGTCGCGTTTCCAGCGCGCCCCGCATTCAGGCGTTTCCAGCGCGCCCCGCGTTCAGGCGTTCTCGAGCGCGCGCCGCGTTCAGGCGCGTTCTCGAGCCCGCCGCGTGGTCTGATGAGCACGCGCGCTGGCGGCCCAGAGCGGGCGCGCTGCTTTTAGAACTGCCCTTTGTCTTCCCTCCCAGAAACATGTTTTTTGTTTTCTTTTCTTTTTTTTTTTTTTGAGACAGAGAGAGACAGAGTATGAGCGGGGAGGGTCAGAGAGAAGGAGACACAGAATCCGAAGCAGGCTCCAGGCTCTGAGCCAGCTGTCAGCACAGAGCCCGACGCGGGGCCCGAACCCCCAAACATGAGATCATGACCTGAGCCGAAGTCGGAGGCCTAACCGACTGAGCCACCCAGGCGCCCCCCCCAGAAACATGTTCTAACTTTCCATAAATTCGGGACGTCTTCCCCCTCCCTTCCCCACCCGGAGAGTAGAGATCACAAAAGTTGGCTGCAGGTATGTTCAGTAATTTATGGCTTTTACTTGAATATCTGAAAGTAATAGTCACTTTATTTGCGATTTAAGAAGCAATTAGTGCTCCTTTAGTTAATCACTTAATAGGCTAAACATTTCCAATATTCCATGTGTGTCGTTTTAAATATGGAAATTCTTGCTCTGCTCTGAGAATTACTGAAAACCTGTTTCATGACTAGGTTGAAAAGAAGGAAAAGTATTAAAATTAGATTAACCAATTTTATATGTAATGTATATAACAAGACAGTCATGTGTAACTTTTGAATTTATGTACCATTGTCTCTTTGACAGAAGCCCCTTCCCAGCTCTTGATTTAATCATGTAGCAGAGACATGGCAGGGGGAGGTTTGCGATTTGAATCAAACTGTCTTCATAATTCCTGGGTGAGTCAAGATTGGATGTTCATCCAGAGTTACTCAACAATCAGTAATGCAGCTGCGTGCATATCTAATATCCTCCACCACCGTTTCCCCCACAACCGCCTCATCAATGCTTAGAGAGAAAGAAGTATACTTTCAAATAGTAAGACTCCCAATGGATAAGAAAGATCAAAAGATGTTATCAACATTTGTTTGTTTGTTTGTTTCATGTTTTAACGAGATTTTGGTCTAGTGAAGTAAGAGAGCAGATGCGGTTCCTATTTATTTCTTGGGCGCCCCGACAGAAATGGTTCTGGAAACACCAACAGGTGTGGGCTGCTGCCTGAGGGCGGAGGGTGTTTGGAGATGAATCCTGCGGGTGAGAGACAGGGAAGGAGAGAGCATTCATTCGCTTTCTGTCTCCAGTCTGGGTCAGCAGTCAGCTGCCCCTTTCCTTTGTTTTAACCTCTCCTCTCTCTTGCCAAGG
>NC_043717.1:11208553-11227405 GCF_006229205.1 Suricata suricatta
GTTTGAATTGAAGCACGATGTGAGTTGGCTCTAGTCACGTAGGTGGAATGGGGCCCCTTTGTGGCGGTGCGTGTCAGCCCGGGCTGCACGTTCGAGTCACCCAGGGTGATGTGGAACATGCTAGTGCTTCAGCCCAGCCCTCAGGAAGTTCTTACTCAATTGGTTTGGGATTGAGCCTGGGCCCTTTTTTTTTTTTTTTTGAAACTTGAGAGAGAGAGAGAGCCAGCCAGCCAGCCAGCCAGAGAGCATGAGCAGGGGAGGGGGCACAGGGAGAAAGAGAATCTTAAGTGGGCTCCGCACTCAGCACGGAGCTTGATGTGGGGCTCAATTCTATGATCCTGGGACCATCACCTGAGTGGAAGTCAATACTGCTGTATTTGGTTCATTCTTGCATTTTTAATGGCTCATGAATAATTGTTGACTACAATTGAATTGACTAATCCTAATCATAAACTTGATTTCTATGAAGCCCAATGCATTTTTTTCTCATTCCTAGACAGAAAAAAAAATTATTTCCAGGATCTGTCATAAACAAGGCTTTGGAATATTTTTGTCTCCATCCTGATATTTTATGCCCTATTTTAGGACAAGAAAATCTTATTAAACTATGATATTGAAAAGGCTCATCAAGTTTTGTAGGTTAATTTTACAGCCATAGTCATGATGAACTTTGACGTATATTTCACAGGCTAACATTGCCTGTGTAGTTTTGCCAACATCATATTCCTAATGTGGGACTTTAAACAACAGTTTCTTTTTTCTTTTCTTTTCTTTAAAGAACACGTGTGCCCGTGTGCCGCTTCCTGTGAATGAAGACCAGTAAATCATGAGTTTTATGTAGTAAAAGTTAGACTACGGAGTGTTCTGATATTTTCTCCTAGAGGTTTAATTATTTACACTGCTTCTTAGATGCCACACTGGAAGTTTTTCATGGTCTTGGCATATAGTGCTTGCTGCTTTCATAGGCTAAAATTCTTACAACCGTGCATGCAACAGGATTTTCTGTCTTTGATTGCCTGTCAGGTAATCAGAGGGATTTAGCCCTGCCCATATGTACTTGCTTTGCCAACCTTTATAAAGAAGAGGTGGAAGGGGGATCAGGCCACGTCCCCCTTTGGTTAGAAGCTGTCATTTTCATAACAGAACCTTAAACTGCCCTCCTCTCTAGTTGATATAAAAGCATACGAATTAATACCTCAAAGCTTCTGCCCTTAAGTCTTGGCCAGCGACAATGGCCTTGTACTCTCTTCTGTATGATAGTCAGCAGCAGCCTTTTAATGAGAAGCGTGGTTTCTGGAAGACTCTAAGCACCTCTCCTCGTACAAATCAGACATACCGGACAGATGGTTGCTGGCAGCCACTCACTCATCCTGTAGTGTTGATCAGTCACAAAACTTTTTCCTTCCGTTTTCCTTCCTTCAGCCCCCAAGCTTCCCAGTATGGCTGCTCAGTCAGCTACTATGAATGGATCAGAGTTGAAATGCAAGTTGAAACCTACTTGCCATGCTGGGGAACAACAACCTAAATGCTACCCCGGATTAGGTAAGACCGTTCGGGACCTGTGTACTTTACTTAGTTGGGCAGGAAAGTTTGGATGTGGTTTGTTGCCCTGTGCTTTGTGCTTATGGCAGTGATTTACACGCCACTTATGTTCCACTAAGCTCACAACACCATCTTTATGAGAAAGCAGGATTTCTCTTGGTACTAAAAATCGAGAAAGCTTTACTTCCCCCAAATAAATCAGCTTCCGTGCTATGAATGCTGGAAAACCTTAAAACTATCATTATCTCTTTTGATGGGCATTCAGAGGTTTACAGTCAAATCTCTGGCCTGCCTTTAGCAAGAACATTGTCCTCTGTGCTCACAAGGGGTAAGTTCACGATCTAACGGCTTGTCTACTTGTCTATCTTATCGTTGGCTATGTTACTCTTTCTTCTAAGCGCTCCTTTCTTTGATTCCTTCAACTATTTTGTTTATCTGGTATGGTCTATATTTTCTTAAATTGCCTCAAATCATTCAGGGAACAAGTAAGCTATTGCTAACTACATAAAAATAACTCAGTAACTCAGTCTGTATTTGGTCTGTTTCCTGTTATTTTTTAAGGCAAGAAATGAATCACATTTGAAACATTTTATGTAAGTAAAGCAGAATTCTAAAGGTCAGAGCTGACTAATAGTGCTCTGTGGAGAATTGTCCCTTTCTCTTGTGTACCTTCTAGCTCAACACTGTGAATGTTCCCACCATCTTCAAGGCAGAAATGGAACGGAGGAGGATGGGAAGGAAAAATACCTAGTATGTTATCCTAAAATCATTATTGCTAGCATATGAAGAGTTATCTGTAGCAAATCTTGCTACTATGGAGGGAAAAACATAGCTCTCGTAATGAGTTAAAGGGATATACATTCAATGACGATTTATTGAGAATTTATTATGTAAGGGGCCATAGTAAGTACTATTAAAATGGCTTCCTATGTTTTCTGCCCAAAATATTCCTACTAATCAGATCAAGAAGGCCTGTGGTTATTATCAGATGACAAAAATAATGCAATGAGTGACAAATTTGATGTCCTTTATTGAAGGGGAAATAATGCATGGCTTGGGGAGTAGAGTGCCTCACAAGCGGGACAGCACTGTTCCTGATGGATTTGGGGCAAGAGTGAGTTTCGTAGGGGGCAGCCCAGAAACAGAGCATGATTGGCTAGGAAGCCAAGGACTTCCTTACAAGGCTGCGCGGTCCCGTTTTCTGGGGTAAGGTGGGCCAGCTAGAGCAGAGCTGGAGGACTGTGCCTGGTGTGCGTTAGGTTCCCCTGACAGGTGTTTCCCATAGGTGCAGGCTGACTTGGGTTTAGATTTGTGATGGGCGGGGCCACTGGAGCAGCCTGCAGTTTGTGGGTCTCCGTATACAAATTAACTTGATCAACACCAAGTCCTTTTCCCGCCTATCAATGCCCTTAACACACCTTTCTTAGCTCTCTAGTCATTTCTTGTTCTTCAAAACCGAAGTAGGGACAACTTCAGGCTGTAAGATCCTTGAGGCTCATTTGTCACCGGACTATAGTACTTAATAATAAATATAGTTTGAATGAATGAGTGAGGCCGAATGGCTAATGAAGAGAGCCCTGGCCCGAGGAGCGCTCACGCTGAGATTTTTGGATGGGAAAGAAAGCTGGTCATATATAACCTCCTCATTGTCTTCCTTCTGGACTCAGAGTTGTAAGTGGAGGAAGCAAGGCTAGCAAAGTAATGTCAGAGCCCAGGGCTACAGCCAGAGTTTCATTCTAAGCAGGGGTGATGTCAGGTCTGGCTCTAGACAGCCAGGGTACACTGGGTACCTAGGAAAGGTCCTTGGGAGGAGACATCAGGCAATAGAGGATTGCTGATTACTCCGAAGCACCTGTCTAGCATTTAAGGTCAACTGAGGAGCGGGGAGGAACCAGGTTTCCCAGGTCACGTTAGAGGACATGAAACTTGGCTAGAAGGACCATGGCTCTGTGACCCACCTACTAGTTGTGTTTACCCACTAAACGACTCCATTGCTTCTCATGAAGTCATGGTGTTTGGAGCCAGGAGAAATCTGAGGAAAGCCACATTTTGTTTATTACCTTTTTGAAATTTATTTATTTTGAGAGAGAGCGAGCGAGTGAGCGAGCATGCATGTGCATGTGCACGCACAAGCAGGGGAGAGGCAGAGAGAGAGGGAGAGAGAGAGTATCCGGATACAAGCAGGCTCCTCACTGTCCAAGCAGAGGCTGACTCGGGGCTCGGACTCATAAACTGTGAGATCATGACCTGAGCCGAAATCAAGAGTCAGATGCTTAACCGACTGAGCCCCCCAGGCTCCCCAGGAAAGTCATATTTTAGATAAGGACCAGGGTCCACAGCCTCCTTTCATTATACACTTGCCCCTGGAGCCAAGCTCTGGAGCCTGAGGAGAGTTCTCAGAACCTGAGCGGCCCCCACAGGCACTCCCTGAGGTGTCAGGGACCAGGACTCGCCAGCAGGTAACAGAAAGGTTGCGGCATGCACAATAGGGTGCGGTTGAGACAGAGTGCACCTAGATTTCCTGGTACTGGATGAGTGAGGCCATGGCAGGTTGCAAGGATGTGGCATGGGCAGAGAGGAAAGAGACAGCCCAACTGGGAAGGGCATGGCTGAATAAGAGGGGCATGGCCACGGGGTGTGAATGGAGTACGGCTGTGATGGGAGGGGAGGGAACATTGACCAGCACACAGGCCAGCCAGAGGAGTGGCCTCAGGGGGAGAGGAGTGTTTGGTATGTTGTATTTCTATTCTCACTTGTCTCAAAGTATTTTTTATTTCTTTTTAAATTCCTCCATTGACCCATTCATTGGTTCTTCTCTCCTGCAATTCTTAGCAACAGGCAGGTAAGAGGCGTAGCTAGATGGCACAGGCGTGTGGTTGTGGACAACGAAGGCATATGGCCCCAGCAAGAAAGGCATTGTGGCGCAGGAAATAGTGTGACCTCAGAGGAAGGGATATGACTCAGGGCATGGCCACAAGATGAAAGAATGGGCCCTGCAGAGAAGGTGGATAGAAGAACAAGGAATGAATTCTCTTTCCTCCACAGCCATAGTGGGAAAGGTGGTTTGGGAGCTGGGTGGGGAGGCATGGTGGTCCTGAAGTTGACAAAGCAAAAGAGGCAGGGCAAGCACAAAGGGTGAATTCTCAGTATCTCCTACAATACCTTGTCTTTCCCACAATTCCTTTTGTCTCCCAGAATTCCTTGCCTTTCACATATTTCTGTTCTCATCAACAATTATCTGTTTTATGTATTCTCTGTTTTAATGGTATGTTTCCCAGGGTTCCTGGTGATGCCTTGGTAGTGGGCATTCTATTCAGATGTGCAGGGGACATGGCTCTGGCGGTAGCTGTGTGGTCACCACATTGATCAGAGGGCTTAGCTTGTGGCAATAAGAAGAAAAAGGACATGGCCTAGATGGAATGTTAGGAGCTTGCTCAGGCTGTGGTGGCCAAGGTGGAGGACAAGGATTGACCAGGGAAAGGCAGAGTGTGGCAAGGAGAACGGATGGGTAGTGGCTCAGATAAGAAAAGTTCAGTCAACCAGAGTACAGAGGCATGACTCAAGGGGGATGGGGATGGCCATGAAGGAGCATAGGAGCAGCCCAGGGAATATTCCAAAGACTAAGACTGAGCTCAGGTGCCAAGGCCAAGGTCAAGGTGAAGGGGTAAATTTTTGTTCTCTTCTATAATACCTTGTGTATTAGTCAGGGTTCTGCAGAGAAACTGTATATATATATACACACACACATATATATATATATATACACACATATATATATATATGGAATTGGCTCAACCCGATTATGGAGTTGTCAAGTCCAAAATCTGCAGGGTAGGCTTGCAGGCTGGGACTCAGGGTAGAGTTAAGTTGAGTCCAAACAGTTGGCTGGCAGAATTCTTCCAGAGGAGGTCAGTCTTTGTTCTATTAAGGCTTTCAGTTGATTGGATGGGGCTCACCCACATTATGGAGAATAATCTGCCTTATTCAAAGTCAACCCATTCAAATATTAATCTCATCCAAAAGGAATGGAAAAAAGAGCCTTCATAGAACCATCCAGAATAATATCAACAGAATATCTAAACATTACGGTCCAACCAAGTTGACACATAAAATTAACCATCACACCTTATCTCACCAAACTTTTTTCCTCTCCCACAATTTTCTGTTATTGCCCCAAATCTTTCATTCTCCCAGAGTCTCTTGTCCCAGGAGGAGAAACACCTCACTGCTTCTGTCACCAAGAAAGCCTTGCTATGAAAAAAAAAGAAAGTCATCCTAACTAAATACTGTGTTTAATGACATATCAGATTTACAGTCTGGTTCAAGCTTCTTATCTCCGCTTGGACCAGCAACTAGCCGTTCCCGGACTGGTGCTTGGTTAGCACGGCCAGTTTTCATTTATAGCCTATTCTCTGGTATATAAATCAGCAGTTACTGAAGTAGTCAGTAAGCAGGAACTGAAGAGATGAAGGACTCAATGAGTCTTGAACATGATTTACTAATATTTAAAGAGCACCTACCAGTGTGCCAGGTATTGTGTTAAGTGCTGGGAATACAAAGTTGAACGCACTAGTCAAAGTCCCTGGGCTAGAGGAATTTACATTCTAGTAACCAACCAATCATCCAAAATACAAACGAGTAAATAAATAATTTCAAGTTGTGAGACACAGCGTGAGGAAAATGAAACAGATAATGTGATAGAGATAGAGAAGTACGGCTGCTACTCAAAATGTCTTTTGTGGAACATCGGGTTTGCAACTCCTGAGATCTTGCTTGAAATGCAGGATCTCAGATCACGCTCCAAAATCACTGAGTCAGAATACGCATTGTAACGTGATCTCCCGGTGACCCCTCTGCCCAGTGTAGACGGAGAGGCTCTGGATACAGCTGCAGATATGGTTGTCAGGAAAGCGCTAAACAGACATTTGGGGACCGGTGGCTGAGTCTGTTAAGCAGCGACTCTTGATTTCCACTGAGGGCATGCTTTCGTGAGTTCGAGCCCTGAGTTGGGCTGTGTGCTGATAGTGTGAAGCCTGCTTGGGATGTTTCTCTCTCTCTCTCTCTCTCCCTCTCCCTCGCTCTCCCTTTCTGCTCCTCTTCCACTGTCTCCCACTCTCTCTCAAAATAAATAGATAGGTAAATAAATAAATAAATAAATAAATAGAGACAACATTTAAACTGAGAACTAGATGATGAGAAAAACCCAGTCATGTATATCTAAGCAAAGAGCGGTCAAAACAATAGGAACAGCAAAGGAAATGTCCTGAGATAGGAATGAACAGGGGAAGACCAGTGTGGGTGGCACGGAGTGAGAGAGGGAACTTGAACTCCACTGGTGGATATTTAGAAAAAGCCCTATACACTTGTTGGGATGAGCCCTGGGTATTGTTAAGCCAATTTGACAATAAATTATATTCATAAAAAAAGAAGCCCTATAAGGGCACCCGTGTGGCTCAGTCAGTTAAGCATCTAGCTCTTGGTTTGGGCTCAGGTCATGATCTTAAGGTTCATGAGTTCGAGCCTGGCATTGGGCTCTGTGTGACAGTGTGGGGATTCTCTCTTTCTCCATCTCTCAACCTTTCTCTTTCTCTCTCTCTCTCAAAAGATATAAAACTTTTTTTAAAAGCCTACAATGAGAATTGTTGATTTGGAGTAACTACACAAAAACTCTGCATACAAAGACCTCTATTTCTACAAATGCGAGCTACCAAATAGGTGTTTTGCATGTAGCCATTCACCCATCCTGGACCCATGGCAGACTTCATTAATCAGTCACAGAACTTTTTCCTTCTGAACCTAGACAAGGACACAAAACTCAGCCTAGTTATTCAGGTAGCCACTAAAAAGAGCTTAAAGTTGACAGATGAGTTGAAACCTATTTGCCAGCCTAGGAAAGATTATGAAAATGCTACCCTGGAGGGCCTGTGTACTCGAATGAGCAGAAAATTTTGATGGTTCGTAGAGTTGATTTAATACACTGGGTTTTGTGATTGTGCCAATAGCATACACTGAGGGAACCTGTGTTTAACTCTTACAACTCTCATTTTCAATTTAGCTTACTACATCATCTATATGAGGAAACAGGATTTTTCTCAGGACTAAGATGCAAGAAAAACTGTGTTTCTAAATTTTATTTTAAAATTTTTTCCTGGGGTGCCTGGGTGGCTCAGTCGGTTAAGCGTCCGACTTATGCTCAGGTCATGATCTCACAGTCCGTGGGTTTGAGCCCCGTGTTGGGCTCTGTGCTGGCATCTCAGAGCCTGGAGCCTGCTTCAGAGTCTGTGTCTCCCTCTCTCTCTGCCCCTCCCCTGCTCACTCTCTCAAAATAAAATATAGACATACAAATTTTTTTATTAAAAAAATTTTTTTAATTTTAAAAATTTAAATTAAAAAAATTGTTTTCCTTTCCATTTATTTATTTTTGAGAGACAGAGAGAGAGCACAAGTGGGGGAGGGACAGAGAGAGAAGGAGACACAGAATCCAAAGCACGCTCCAGGCTCCGAGCTGTCAGCAGAGCCTGATGCGGGGCCCTACTCACAGTGAGATCATGACCTGAGCCAAAGTCGGACGCTTAACCGACTGAGCCACCCAGGTGCCCCTTAAATTTTTTTTAAACATTTTATTTATTGTTGAGAGACAGAGACAGAGTATGAGCAGGAGAGGGGCAGAGAAAGAGGGAGACACAGAATCTGAAGCTGGCTCCAGGCTTTGAGCGGGCAGCACAGAGCCCAGTGCGGGGCTTGAACCCCTGAACTATGAGATCATGGCCTGATCTCCGACGCTCGACCGACTGAGCCACCCAGGCGCCCCAAGAAAAACTGTATTTCTAAAAAAACAAAAACAAAAACAAACCCCACCAAAATGTTGATTTTTATCTTAAGAACACTGGAAAACCTTAAAATGATTGGTATTTCCTCTTTTCTATTGCTGTCTGAAAGCTTAGGGGCAAATCTTTATCCCAAGTTTAGCAACTGTTCTGGATCTGGTGGCCTGCATACTTAAATGCTGATCTTATCATTGGCTGCTGTATTCTTACATTAAGTTCCTCCTTCCCTGACTCCTTCAGCTCTTTGTTTTATCCAGTAATGTCTATATTTTAGTAAGCTGCCTCAAATCATCTGCGGAAGAAGCTAAGGTAGGACTCATAAAAATCAGCTTAGTAATTTATACAGGCTGTATTTAGACCAAAGTCTGTGAGTTCATTTTTCAGGCACAAATGACTGACAGTTGAAACATTGTATAAATGAGGAGGGCTTCAGGGTCAGGGTGAGCTGAATACAACTGTTCTGTTGAAGCTTGTTCTTTTCTCTGTGTCCCTTGTAGTGCAACATTTTGTATATTCCCACTGTCTTCAAGCCAGA
Source organism: Suricata suricatta (assembly GCF_006229205.1). Classification (NCBI taxonomy): domain Eukaryota; kingdom Metazoa; phylum Chordata; class Mammalia; order Carnivora; family Herpestidae; genus Suricata; species Suricata suricatta. The sequence goes on from NC_043717.1 coordinate 11,217,458, forward strand.
AATGGAATGGAGGGTGGGAAAAAAAGAAAAAGCAACTGAATATGCTATCACAAAATTTTATTGTTGGCATATGAAGAAATAAATGTAGCAAACCTTACTGCTAGGAAAGGAGAAATGTTCTCTTTCGACACATGTGAAAAGAGAAATATTCAATGAAGATTTATTGAGAATTCATGGCGTAAAGAAGTGTCCTAAGTCCTATAAAAGCGGCTTCCTGTGTTTGCGACCCAAAAATATTCCTGCTAATCAAATCAAGAAGACCTGTGCTTACCAATTCCTTTTCCACCTATCAGCCCCTTACAACATCTTCTCTTTCTCATCATTTCTTGTCACATTGAAACCCAAGTAGGGGGTGCCTGGGTGGCCCAGTCGGTTGGGCGTCTTACAGGTCATGATCTCACCTTTCATGGTTTCAAGGCCCTGTCTCTGCTCACAGCTTGGAGCCTGCTTTGGATTCTGTGTCACACTCTCTCTGCCCCTCCCCAACGCACACTCTGTCTCTCAAAAGTAAATAATAAACATTAAAAAAAAAAAAGAAACCCAAGTTGGGACAACTTTAGACTGTAAGCTCCCTAACGCTCATCTCCTTGCTAGGGGATCATGTACTCAAAAAATAGGATTTGAATGAATGAATCAGAGATTTCTTCTGCACATGGGTAGAAAAGCTGGTTATAACCTTCACATTTCTCTTGTGGACCCAGAGTTGTAAGTGGACACAGTAAGGCTAGCCGTGATGTCAGAGTGCACACAGCGCTGCAACTAGAATTTCAGTCTCCGTGTGGTCCTGTCTCCACAGGCCATAGACAGCGGAAGCTCACTGGGTGCCTAAGCAAAGGCATCGGGGGAGGCATCAGAAAATACAGGAGTTCTGTTGACTCCACTAATGGGGCTGGCAGTTTAGGTTGGCTGAGGGCCTAGAACAAACAGTGGTCCATAGTTTTGGTTTAGAGGATGTGAGAACTGGCTGAAAGGAGCCATTTCAAATTCGAGTTCAGATGTGAAAACTGGTCCCAAGAAACTCGGGTAAAATGGACATGAAAATAGCGGCAAGGGACAGGCTTGAGTGACCCAGCCAATGTTTGCGTTTCCCTACTGAGCCACGTGCTCTCAATACATTCAGGCTTCATGTTTGGAAACGGGAGAAACCTGAAAGAGTCATTCTCTCTAGACGAGGCTTTTAAGCCTGCAGTCTGGTTGCACCCGACAAAATGTCGCCAGCGCTCAGTTCCCAGACCCGGGAATGTTTTTCCTGCGACCAAGTTCCGCCTGGTAGGAGGGAGCGCTAGGGGCTCGGCTCTGCAGCACCAGCCAGGTTGGAGCCAAGCGCAGGGGGGTAACCAAGGTGGAGGGCCGCCGGGTCCAGCGGAACTCTGGGCGGTGGCCCGGGGCGTGGCCGGGGGCGTGGCCAGGGCTGTGGGGCGTGAGATGGGGCGTGGCTATGATGCCCCCTCCCACCCGCACTAGCGGCAGATCCCGGGGCTAGAGCTAGCCGCCAAGGTTCACGTCTGGAGACACGCTAAGGTAAGGGCCAGTGGCCGACTGGAGTGGGAGCTACAGCGGGGGCACGCCGACTCAGGGAGGGCTGAGAGCCTCCTCACCCCCCTCCCGCCCCACCACAGCAGGTCTCAGACTCTGACAGCTGTTGGTCCTGCGAGAATTGACGGTGTCCCCGCGGGGCGTAGCTCTTTCATCTCGCAGCCCTCTTTGACTATGGGAATCACCAGCCAGATGGGTGCACCTCCTTAGGGTTATTGAACTTGCTGGGAAACAGTTGTCTGAGGGAATTTGGACGGGAGGCATGAGGGCAGTTCGCTAGGAGAGAGTGCTGCTGCCAGGGGACGCGGAGGGGGGCGGGTTGGATGTGAATTAACTCAAGTCCAACCTGCTGTGAAATAGCTGTAGACGGGCGGGGGCGGGGGTCAGGGCTACAAAATCTCAGGTTGCAGTTCCGGAAACGAAGGCGCGGCAAACTGGGACTAACTTGGGTCTGGATTGTATCCCCCCACCCCCCACGACTGTACCAAGGTCTGCGGACAGAGTCACAGCCACCCCCAAGGCAGGGGCTCAGCATCGCAGCTGTGTCACGTGGACAAATCTGAGCCTTCTCCATTCCGCAATTACTTCTGGCCTTTTTGTTTTGTGCCCCGCCCCAGAACTGAAGGAAAACCGCCGAAGTACAAACATTTTTGATAGTTATGAGTCTTTGTGGCATTCCCTGTTAAGTGCTACTACCTTAAGGTTGGTGGCAACTCTTTAATATTAATGTAAACGCCCTCCCGTCCCCTGTATTTTTCCCTGGGAAAATTTGAGAAATACAAGAAGTTAATGTGTACACCTGAATTTGGTTCAAACTTGTTTTTTCCCAGCCTCTAACACTACAGACTACATTGCTTTCTGCTTCTCCTTCTTAGTCCTTTATAGATAATCTGGTCATCTCCTCTCTGCTGTGAAAAGCCTTGCTGGAATAAGGAAAGGAGCAGCCAGATTTTCTGGTGAGGGAAGCTGCCACAGACCCTACCCCTGATCTGCCCCTGCACATCCCTCTGAATGGTCACGGTTCACGAGTATGTTGGAAATGGAAAACCTTTCAGCTACCTAGGGCCTTTCTCAGAGAATTTTTATGTCAGAACCAGGACTGAAATTTACCAAAAGGCCAAGATCAGCAAGGGTGCTGTTCTCTGTGCCTGTATACACCTGCCCTGTTCTCTCTGGAGTCAGGTGAAAGGTTGGGACCACTCACAGGTGGGACTTGGCAAAGAATGAATTGTGAGTGAATGAGTGAACTTGAATATGTTGGAAATCTGCCGGGAGGAAGAAAATTAATTTCATCTCATTGGCGGCACAGGGGCAACTTGGTCATGGCACACAAAACAGTTACTAGAAATGTGTTTTGAAACCTTTGGCCACCCCAGATTAGGATCATGGTCTTGAGGAAAAAGTGGGTGAGAGGAAGAAACTCTGCTTTCTGTGTCAAGACATGACAGCTTAACCTTTCATTTACATTTCAGGGCATTTTGCAAAAGGCTGGCTTCCTTTGGAACTCGGGAGGTGAGAAAACGGAGGGTCAGTCTGATGAGAATCAAGGGATTTTTTTTCAATGTAATTGTAACCTTTAGTCAGTACTTTTTTCTTCTGTTTTGCATACATATCAATGGCTTGATCAGGCAGAGCTCTAACTAGAGCTGACCCTTGAACAGCACAGGGATTAGAGGTACCAACCCCCTGTGCAGTCAAAACTCTATCTGTAACTTTTGGCTCCCCCAAAATATAACTACTAATAGCCTAGTGTTGATCAAAAACCTTACTAATAACATAGCCAAATAACACATATTTTGTGTATTATATGTATTGTATGCTATATTACAATAAAGGAAGTTAGAGGGCCTGGGTGGCTCAGTCAGTTGAGCCTCCGATTCTTGGTTTTGGCTCAGGTCATGATCTCACGGTTCGTGAGTTCAAGCCCTACGTGGGGCTCTACACTGCCAGCCCGGAGCCTGCTTGGAATCCTCTCTCTCCCTCTCTCTCTGCCCCTCCCCTGCTCACTCTCTCTCTCTCTCTCTCTCAAAATAAATAAACTTTAAAGTAAGCTAGAGAAAAGAATGTTATTGAGAGAATCATAGGGAAGAGAAAGTACATTTACAGTACTATTCTGTATTTATCAAAAAGAAACCCATATATAAATGGAGCTGCGTTGTTAGGGTCAACGCTCCCTGTCATGTCATGCATACATAATTTATGAGTGATTCTTTAAAAGCTTTTAGAATCTTTTTTTTCTCCACACATTTCTAAGTCTGCAAAACAACAGATAAAGGGCATGTTAGAAAAAGCCAAGGGCATACATAAACCATCACTGATAGCAAAGGCATATGGTGCAAAAAACTTAGCACTCCTGGAGTCCATCCAGGCTACAGTCCCATCTTTAAGAACAAACTTAAGGAAGGACAGATTTTCTGTGAAATCTTGTAATGTACGCTAGTAATGCATTGTTATATATAATGTTGGATAAACCTTATTTATGGTTTTTACAAGTTAAGGTTTTAATGAGATCAGTGGGTAAATTTAAATAACCATCTATCAGTAAAGTATAATTTTAATATAACAGAGGGGATCGGCTTTAGGCTTCGGCATAAATAACCTCACGTATTGCTGCAGGTGTTGTAGGCCAGCATTAGCTAACTTGAGTTTCTGTGTATTTGGAGTTTCCTGGAACCCTCCTCACCCCTGACCTTCCATGCTCTGTTCCTTCCTTGATGTCTTTGACTATTCCTTCTGTCTCTTGGCTTCGTCACTTCACTTTGTCAGTTTCCCTCTATACCCCTACTACTCCTGGGGCGAGGGGAAGGGGATTTTTATTTTCTCTCTGACCTCACGACCTCTCCTGAACCCCAGAGCTGCACTGCCGAGTCTCTCCTAGACTTTTCCTCTGACTGTCCCTTTGGACCTCAACTCCGTACACCGAGCAGGAAGCGGGTCATCCTTCCTTTCCCACCTGCTCCTTGAGCCAGCTTGTTTCTCTCTTCAGGGACTCATCCTCCTTCTACTGTCAGTGTCATCCCGCCAGAAAATCACAGGACCTTCTTCAACTTCTCCCCTTTTCTCTCCCAGTTTAGTGCCAGATCCTAGGTTTCTTACCCAAATGGCAGCCTCTTGAATACAAAGTACCTTGGTCCATCGCTACTGTCACTCTCCGGTTCTGTGCTTCATGTTCTGTCACTTGGATTCCTGGAATTTCATTTCAAACTCAAGTGCCCAAATCTGAGCTACTCCTGTCCCACCCAAAACCTGTCCTGCACACCGTGGTCCTCATCTCAGTTCTGAGCAACTCTGCCCTTCCGGTTGAATAGTCTGAGAATCTTTTAGTCATTCTTGAGTCCTTTCTTTCACATCTGAATGGGCTATCTCTCCAAGATACAGCCAACACCCAGTGCTTCTCACCACCTCCACTATGACTTCCTTCATTCCAGCCCCTGGATTATTCTGAGTGATCTCCCTGCTTCTTTCCTGCCTCTCATCCCAATGGATTTCCAGTAGGGTACTCTGAATGATCTTTTACAGATCTAAATCAGGTTGTGTCCTTTCTCTGCTCCCAAAACTCCATTGTGTCCCGCATTTCACTTAGAGCGGGGTTTGCACTTGGGTGATTCCCTTCCTCCAAGGTACATCGGCAGTGTCTGGAGACATTTTTTGTTGTTGCAGTTGGAGGGAAGGTGTCATCGGCATCTAATGGGTAGAGGCCAGGGATTCTGCTAACCATCATTCAATGTATAGAACAGCCCCCAAACAGAGGTATCTGGTCAAATGTGAACAACGCCAAGATTGAGAAGTGCTGAATTAGAGAAAGAATGTTTACAGTGGCCTAGAACTTAGTGCAGTGGCCTACTTGATGTGGCATTCATGATCTCTCCACCTTATCTCCTACTACCCTCCTGCTAGTGCACTCTGCACCTGCCATGCTGAGCTCCTCACTGTCCCTCGTATGTGCCGGACATGCTCCCGCCTCAGGATCTTTGCATAGGCAATTCCGTCTTCCTGGAATACCCTTCCTCTGGATACCGCCAGAACTAATTTCTTCATTTCCTTCAATCTTTTGCTCAAACTTCACCTTCTCAGTAAGGTTTTCTTTAAGCAATTTAAACTACGACACTCCTTTCCCAGTGGCACTCCAGAATCACCTCATCCCGTTTTACTTTTCACTGAATATATTTTAATTTAATTGTCCGTGCAACTGACTTATGTATGACATTGCTGCTTACTTATCTCTCTCCCCAACTAGAATGCAATTTCCCCCGGCGGGGGGGGGGGGGCGGGGAACTTTGTTTTATTTCCTCGGTGATCCTAGAACAGTGTCTGGCATTCGGTAGATGTTTGATTGCTGTCCTGATGAATGAAAAGATAAAAGAGCGATGGATTGAACGAAGGATGGTTGAAGGAATCTCCTTGACCTTCCCGCGTCCATTCTGTCCACGCCCATCCATCCCGCGCTGCACACATGCAGGCATCAGAAACCATCCTGTATACATGGAGTAATGCCTGATGGTCTTCCAGGCTCCTGGAAATTCATATTCTTCTAGTTAATCTCAAGTCCCACCCAGGCCCACCTTCCATTGCATTCCCTGGACATCTGCTTGGCCAACACCTTAACTACTCATAACAGACTCGGGATAGTGGGGGATTCAGATATACTTGGCTTTGTAACAAAACAGGATATTTTTTTTTGCCTAAAAACACAAAAAATAATCTTCAGAGACTATGTTCGCTGCAGTGAGGTCAGCAGCGTTCATAGAAGACAGACAGAGGTTCAGATTTCCAGTTCCCTACATACAGCCCACAGCTGGGTGGGCTTTGTGAAGGAGCATGACCAAGAGGTGAGGGTAACAGCAGGCCCGCTGGGACTTTGAGGACCCCTGACCCCTAGAGAGCCAGTTCAGAAACAGCAGGAGATCCTTCCTCTGGGCCAGGTGTCATCAACACCAGGCTCGGCGCCGTGCACAGGCCGCGTGACTGAGAGAGCAGGGCAGTCACCCAAGGAGCGAGCGCGGCCCTGGCCGCGCCACAGCACTTTCCCGACGGCTGTCTGTGGAGTGAGACCAAGGCTCGTTCGCCGAGCCTTCTCCGGGCACCATGCTAACATCCTCCAGATCCCCGCACAGCCTCTTACACGGGGCCAAGTGGGGGCCCACTTGTCCGCACAGCTCCCTTGCCAGTCCGCCGTGCCCTTGGCCGTGTCTTATCACGGCTTTCCCTTTGAAGGACAAACCAGCACGTCCCTTCTTTTGAGTGTATGTTGTACTTACCATTGTGTTCCTGGGAATTACTAAGTCTCCTTTTCCATCTAGATTGTAAGCAAGAAAGGAGTCCTTTCTCCATGTTTGCCGACCTCTCTCTGACGCTGGCATTGTTTATTGCATAAGCCCAAGGTTCTGCCCATTTCGGCCCCAGTTGTCCTCTCCAGCCTTGACTCCTAAGCCTCCCCAGATGTTCTCATCATCCCTGACATCACCCCTGTCTTTCTCTCTCCCTTTGCGTCTCCTGTTCCAATTGTCTCTCTCCTGTGACACATGGTTCAGATGCTGCCCCCTCCTAAACGTTAGAGCCTCTGCCCTCTGTGTTCTCACTGAATTAAGTCAGAGCTGTCATCACATCTGGCTTTGATTAGAAAGTATTTAATTATACTAAGTGAAATACGCCAGACATAGAGGGAAAATAGTGTAAGTGTCCACTTACATGAATTATCTAGAATAGGCAAATACATAGAGGCAGCAAGCAGAGGAGGGGATGCTGGGTGCTGGGGGCGGGAGGGAATGGGGGTTCTATGTCACAGGGGTAGAGTTTATGTTGGGAATGATGAAAGTTTGGGGGCTAGCTAACGGTGATGGTTACACAGCATTGTGAATGTGATACTTCATGCCACTGAATTGCACACTTAGAAAAAGGTTACGATGATAAATATCGTATGTTTTCCCATAACATAAAAAGGTAACTATAAAGAAACAGAAAAGTTACATTTTTTAATAGATTGTAAGCTTGTGGGAATGGGGAGATAACAGGACTTTTTCATCTTCACCCAGCCTGGTGCTTTGCATGAGGTAATCACTCATTGTTACTTCAAGTCAGGAATGGAAATCAGTGGAGAGAAGCACAGAATTCAGGCAAGGTTTCCCCATTCCCCTAAACAATTTTTAAAATTTTATTTTATTGTTAGGGTGCCTGGGTGGCTCAGTCAGGTAAGCATCCAACTTTGGCTCAGGTCATGATCTCACGGTTCATGAGTTCGAGCCCCACATTGGGCTCTGGGCTGACAGCTGAGAGACTGGAACCTGCTTTGGGTTCTGTGTCTCCCTCTCTCTCTGCCCCTCCCTGGCTTGTTCATTCTCTCTCTCTCTCTCTCAAAAAATAAACATTAAGAAAAAAGAAAAAAATATTATTGTCAAATTGATTTTATCAGAAAGAACCCTGTGTAGTTGGAATTGTTTAATGGTATTGTCTCAAAAAGAAAATGAAAAACATGAAATTAAAAATTGTCCCAAACTGCTTTCTGTTTTCTTAGTGTTTGCATTTATAGCATGAGTAGCATTTTAGCAAACTTAATTTGAATAATAAGAACTTTCATTTATACAACACTTACCAGCTTTTTTGAGAGCTTTCTCAGCCCTTAGACTATTTGAAGTCACAGAAAGAGTCAGCATCTTGTATAGCGTTTCTGAACACGTTTCTCCTCCTCTGGTTCTAGATTCTTCCTTGCATAAGATGAAGGGTGCACATTATGCCTTACTCTTACATATTTCAGTTCGTGTAATCCTTTTACTCTCCTGATCTGCAATTATAAATTATACAGTTTCATGTTGCACATGGTCTTATAAGTTAAAAAGGAGGATAAAGGGCTTGTCGTGAGCTCTCATCCAAGATCAGGGTGGAGATAGCACGAGAGAGGCGAAATGTTTACATGAAGGGATAGGCAGGTACTGAGAAGATATCAGGTTACGGGGCGTTTAGCTATGTATTTAATTTTGGAAAATTGATTGTTTTCATATTCTGCCCATAAACGACACCAGAGGCTATTTCATACAGATGATTTTTATGGAGAAGAAACAATAAATTTGGAGACATTTTCCTATGGAAAACAATCATGGATAAGTTTCTAAGATGGCTACCATCTGCCTCAAGCTAACACAGAGAGGGGGAGTAGGCAGGAGGGTAGAAATGAAACTTGCTTGACCACCAACAGAATGATTGTTGAAACAAAGTATTGGGCATAGAGGTGGTTTTATTATAGTATTTCCACTGTTTCTACAGATCTGAAGTTTGTCAAAAGAAAAAATGCAGGACAAAAAAGGAATAGATTCTGAAAGGAGGTAGCCAGGGGTCTATTATTTCATGTACCTGCTCAATTAATTCAGTTAATGAAGGGATTTGAAAATGAGGTACTTTTAGTTGGCTCAAGGCACTATCAAGATAATATCTTGGGGGGGGGGCACGTGTGGCTGTCAGTTGAGCATCCGACTCCTAATTTTGGCCGTGGGATCAAGCCCCGTGTCGGGCTCTATGCTGAGCACGGAACCTTCCTGAGATGCCTTCCCTCTCTCTGTCTCTCTCTGCCCCTCCCGTGCTTGTGTGCACGTGCGCGAACGCTCTCTCTCTAAATAAATAAATATGAAAAGGAACAGGATATCTTGAAAGTTTATTACCAATCTGCATCTGAAATCTGCATGGCTTAAAGAAGGTACATATTGACATACCACCCCAGAATGTGTGTGTGTGTGTGTGGCATACAACAGGGTGCATGGCACCAGGCTGCATGGCTGGCTACTTGCCACAGTTCCCTTCACAGAACTTGTCCAGACGCATGGCTTGTTCATGGTCCTGAAGGGTTCTGCTTGGAGCCCTCATTTGTTCCTTTCAGGTGGTAACAGGAAGTAACTCTCCTTCCTGCTATCAGTGGACACATTTCACGTGTGATTTTTTTTTTCTCTCCTTTCCCTCAGCTGCAGACTTCTCTTCTCTAGCTCAGATCTAGCGAGGTTACGGGCAGGAGCACAGGGTAGAAGAGCTAGTTCACAGCCATTTGAAAGCAGTGAAGTACACGAAGAGAGGAGAGGGTGAAATGAGAACATTTGCCTGTTTGCTCAGCATTGCTAGGGATCATAATTTTTCTTTTTATGCCTTTGGGCACCCCACCCCCCCCCCCGATTGCCAGACAGTTGAGAGGCCTCTAATAGGCTGAAGACAGATCTGAGGCGTCCCGGTCTCCCTTCCCGAATGATGGGCATTTCAAGAGGCTCCGAGCAGGAGAAATTAATTGCACACCTGGAAGGCAGAGTGCGTGCCTTGCTCGGCTTTGCATCCCGGCACCCAGCGTGCTGCCTGGAACAAAGGAAATGACGATAAATGTTGACATGCAGATGTTTCCCGGCGGAACTCTCATCCCTGTGAGAGCAGCTTAGGTTCATA
>NC_043717.1:11227505-11248198 GCF_006229205.1 Suricata suricatta
TTAAGATCAACATCTTCTCCATCGCCAAGGAAGTGTGGCCTGGTCACTGAGGGGTCACCAAGTGCCAGACACTAAGAGATGCAGCTACGAGAGAGACAGACACAGTCCCTACCGTTGCCAGGAATGTGGCGTCCTAAAGTACATTCCTCATCAGGTGTCCAACTGCAAAAAGCAGTGTGTGGGAGACAAGAGGGCGCAAGGCTCCCTGGTGAGGACCCGGGCTGGGGAGGCTTCTGGGAAGTGATGCCAGACAGAACACCTTTGGGGGCGGGAGGGGGGGGGGTGATGAGCCAGGCAGGGATGCAGGGAGAGTGGTCCAAGGAGGGAGGAGCATCTGCACAAGCCCTGAGGCCGGAGGGAGCGTGGGGAGCTGGAAGAAGGGAGTCCCCGTGGCTGGTGTGCAGGCAGAAGCCAGGACTGGACACGAGGCGGAGAGGCCAGCAGGGCCAGGGCCCAGTGCCACACAGCCAGATGTCACTCATGGTTGCTCAGATGGCATCCCTAACAGCTGCCAGAATGCATCTCGAGTAATCACTGCAAACACTTGGAAATCTATGCCGGAGTCAGTGTGTAACCAAGATAAAAAACAGTTCCGTTTCTGACCTCGTCTGGCTACTTGGCACAGGGGTAGGAGGTTTTCCGAAGAATGGATGAAGCGCTATGGGGCTGGGGGAGGCAGGGAAGAGGCAGGGAAAATGAATATTGTAATTTCTGAACCCTTATGAAGCATCGTCTTTGGAGACGTCCGCTAGGAACATGTGAGGCGAAGAGAGGTCATCAGTGCAGTCAGAAATGAATATTCACATTGATCTACTTGCAGATTAGTTCAGGATTAACCTCCATTTCCCCCATGATCGAGGAATATACTGTTATGCTTAAAACTGGCAAAGAGTCACAGAGCATTTAAGCTTAGATTTCGAAACTGCGCCTATTTTGACAGCATGTATTTTTGCATCTTTAAAAAAACCAATCCACATACAGATGGATTTTTTTTTAATTTATCGAATTTTTTTACTTAGCTGTCTAGAAGGAGCGTTTATTCTTTGGTTACTTCTTATGTATAAGTATCATGGTGGATATCCAACTTGATTTTCAGGGAATAAATGGTTTTTGTTTGTTTGAAAAAACTACTGCAAACGGTCTTTTCATTCTCTTGGGTAAAGAGAAGATGATTTCTCTGGATCTCTAATATTTGCCAACACTAAAGGAAAGGCAGGGCTCCTGAGGCGGTCATCCAGATCCTGCCGATGAGGTGGCCAGTTAGTTTGAGGAAGAGGAGTGGATTAAGTCTTGACTCACTCCCTCCACCCCTGCCCACCCTCCCCGCCACGTGTGCTCATAGTCCCAGTGTTGTTGTCCTACCCAGAGCTTCTGCTTGATGGTCAGTTACCCTCAGTCATTTAGAGCTTCACCCTCTGTCTTCCTCCCTGCAGGTTCCTCGGATCTTGCACGTTATCTGGGGCCCGATCGAGATTTCAAGCTAAACATGGTGGCGATGAGTAGCCTGAGGGCTATCCTGCAGGCCTCCCCATGCAGGTCACTGTGGAGAAGATTCCAGATGTCCAGCTTCCTGCCGGCGAGGCCCTGCAGCCTCTACACGTGCACGTACAACTCCCGGAACCGGGCCTGTGAGTAGCTGCTGCCTTGGAGAGCGCAAAAGGCTGCGTGCCTAACGGTCACGTGTGTGCTGTTTGTCCCGTGCTGTCAGCGGCGTCCCAGAGCGGGGTCGTGTGCCTTGAGGGCCGTGAGAACAGCTACTTGTTTCTCTAGTTGTCTCTCAAATAAATGTGGAAAGTTCTTTTTCCCCGGGGGTCTCAAGATGTCATCGCCATGTGACATTGTGTAAGTCGAAGGTGTGGTGCGGTGTGATGATTTGACACACGTGTGTTGCAAAACCGTCATAAGGGTCGGAAAGTCCTCTTCTAGACGAATTTTAACACGTTAAAAGGATGTCATGGGGAAAACGGACAAGGGACCTGTCCCAGTTTCAAGTACTTTGGACCCCGTTCTGTATTGTTGTTGTTGTTAACAGTGGACTTCTTACTAACATTGATCCCCAGACCGCGAATTCTTTCCATGAATCTTAATGCTCTGCAAGTTGCATATTCATGCTCACAAGCAGGTCAGTGGCTTTGCACACTGGAATATTCTTTGCCGACTCACAAATTGCAGAGTTAATTCCAGCGGACCAGCGTGCGCTCTGCCATCAGTATGGCGTCCGGGGAGGCTGCAGACGGTCTCTCCTGAAACCTCTTGAATCCTCTTCTTTTCCTGGGATACCAGCTACCTGGCACGTCCCCGCAGTGCAGGGACTGTCGGCCGAGGCACTGCTGACATGGGGGATGGGCCATTCCGTGTCGTCGCAGGTCAGGTGTGCGCTGTAGGGAGGTCCGCAGCATCCCTGCCCTGTATCCACTAGATGACGGTTGCACACTCGCCCGGTTACAACCCCCACCGATGTCTGCAGACGTTACTAAATGCGCTCTGCGGGGGACAGACTCACCCTTGCTAACCCTCAGGGGGATGATAGGAGAGAATAAGGACGCGTGTATTTGTGGAGTCAGGGTTTGAATTTGTGGAGAGGTAAAATGCTTATGTATATTGTGAAAGAGGAATTTTTCATATTTTCCGTTATTTTAAAGGAATTGACACAGGGTTTTCAAATGTTGGTCTCCTTCTAGGTCTTGGTTTCTCCCATTTTTCTCTCTGGGTTTTCTCTCTTTTGACTTCTTACGCACATACTAAAAAGAAAAGGTAAGAAAGGAATGCTTTTATATCAGTAGTCTAATCTAGTTAAATCCAAGGACCTGAAACTTCTTCACAAATGCATTTTTATTATAAATTTACTTACTTTCCCCAAACATTGACCGTGTTCTCATTAAAATAAACTGGTTGGAGTCATAATAAATTTCTGGTTGCTGGGTGTGGCTTCCTACCAACAGACCCACATCCTACCGGGACTGGCTTATTCTCAACACGGGCATTTTGTGGTCTGAGGCTTCAAATGGAAAAAAAGAGTCATATTTATGTAATGACAAAAGTTTTCCTTTTTTAAAAAAACCAGAAACTTGAAAGTTAAACGTCTGAAGTCCAACAGACATATGTCTTTACGTTAGTTTGCTTCTTTCCTGCTGACACAACCAAAAAGTGGTGGCTTGGGGAAATGTGGGCTTTCCTTGAGAAATTGTTCACATCCCATGTTCTGGTTTGTAAGTCACTAAGAAAAACAGGCAACAGTCATGATTTGGTTTTGCTTTTGGCATATTGCTCCGCCCCTCCCTGTTTTCACTGGGGAGAATATTGCAATTTCTGCTGCTCCGAGCCACCGAGCATGTCCTGTCCCTAAATCCCAGACCCTCCACTGACGAATTGTAAAAACAGCACGCATTGTGTCTGGAGACGGAACACTCCAGCAAAAGGCCCGTTGTGTACTTGTGTGACCAAGAATGATCCAAGATCATCGAGGGCTAGACAGCAGACCGTGGAAAGCCCTTTGCTCGTGCCCGCCGTGCTGTGAGGACTGTGCGGGCAGGTGCTCCCGCTTCGAGAACTACAATCGTCATTACCACCGTTCTCATCATCAGAGGCTCAGTGCCTCCCTCAGATGTTTGAACAAGAGTGGGTTAAGCAGAATGAGGAGTAAATGAAGTAGGAGGATACGGCAAATTCAGGAAGCAGCATTTCACTAGGGCCCTGTGCTCTGTGATCCACCTTCAGTCCCCGCCCCTCGCCTCCCAGGGAATCACTGGCTGTCGACTCAGATCACTGTTCCCTGTTATCTCAAGTAGCAGACAGTGTGGACAGTCCTGATTTGAGGACCTGAAGTATGATAAAATAAAGATAAAAGTCTGCACCTGTTACCCAAGATGAAAATAAAATCAAATTCACTTAGTATATCTTCTACTGAAATTCATTTTGATTGTCACATAAAACATTTAGTGTTAGAGCAGATCAGAAAATGAAGCTGAACAGTCAACAATAAAAAAATCTAATTAAAAATGGATCAAAGACCTTACTTAACAGACACCTCACCCAAGAAGATATAGAGATGGCAAATGAGAGTATAAAGAGATGCCCCACTCTGTGATCTGTGATCAGGGAAATGCAAACTAAACCGACCATATGATATCATCACCCGCCTATTACAATGGCCAAATTCCGGAACACTGACCACCGTGTGGGTACGAGGATGTGGAGAAACAGGAACTCTCACTTATGGGGCGCCTGGGTAACTCAGTCAGTTAAGTGTCCATAGCAAAAAAATAGGTAAAATACACTCTATAAAGGGGCTCCTGGGTGGCTCAGTTAAGTGTATGACTCTTGATTTCAGCCCAACTCATAATCTCACAGTTTGTGAGATTGAGCCCCGCACTGGAAATTCTCTCTCCCTCTCTTTCTACCACTTGTGTTTGCTCGCTTGCTCTCTCTCTCTCAACAAACGAATAAATAAACTAAAAGTGTATATATAATATATAGGTAAAAATATGCTTGCCAATATATTTGTTGGGGAGGAAGAATAACCTAGCATATCCGAAATATTCTCATTTTAACATGAAATGAATATAAGAATTCTAAATAAAATATTTTGCATTACTTTGTACTAAGTCTTTCAGGTCCCTCGCTGTTTTACATTTATAGCACATCTCACTTGGAACAGTCACGCAGGGTGAGTGGTTACCTTATTATGCAGTGCAGGTACAGAGAATAGATACCAAGGGGGTACTTAATGTAGTGTGGGGTTGTCTGGGGAGGGGCTTGAAGTGATCTTGAAAGCCTGTAGGATTTTACGAAATGAGAAATGTGTAGATGTGACTATGTGAACTATTAAGGGGAAAGAATTTCTTCTACCCAGGCCCTGCTAGCCGGACTGAGAATCGAATTGACATGGCACAGATTAACAGGAGAAGATCAGATTTAATAGCACACATAAGGGAAATCCACACACGTGGAAATTCCAAGTATAGTGAGCAACATGAGGCTTCTGTGAGCTAGAGAGGGGTAGGAGTCTGAGGACACAAAGGGGAGGAACACCGTTAGCCGGAGGTGAGAGAGGTTTGGAAAACAGATGTTTCCCTGTTCAGATCAGTCTCTTAGGGAAAGAGGAATCTCTATTAGCAGCTCTCTTCCTGGTATAAGCAAGCATTTGACGGACAGGTTTAGAGCTTTTCCTGAATCTGCTGGGGTTATTTGCTTTTAACGCAAAAGAGCATTCATGCCAAAGTGGCCTATCGTGGGGCAGCCTACCCTTGGCCCCTACAGTTCGCTCCTCGGAAACTTCCCTAAAGTTTCACACATTAAGAGCTGAGCAGGTGAATCGGTCCGTCTCACTGAACCAGTCTTAGTCCTGACAACAGGTCAGTTCAGCTAAGTTTATTTCATCTCTCCCGTGATGCAGACGTGTTTTCAAAATTAGGCCTTTGGTTCAAGTCATCGGGTATTCAACAACAGGCATTTCAGTGGAAACAAAAGAAAAGCAACGGTTAATGATTAGGTTAAAGTAGAAATCAGTTTTTCGTTCTGAGGATAGCGAGTGGAGAAGTTTTCTAGATGTGAAGCTCGAAGCATCTTCGGTTAGAGTGAGAGCAGGCAGTGGCGGTGTGACAGAACTTTCTGGCTTGTAGTTCGAGCGTCTCTGCTGGTCTTTGAGTGGCCGACATAACAGCAGGCATGAAAATCGTCTACACAGGAGCGCTAGTGGTTTCTATTTACTTGGCGGGGCTCTGGGGGGAAAAGGGCAGTTTTAGTTCTCAAATGAATCCAATTCAGAAAGGAGGGAAAAACTCAGAAGCCTTAGTGTGGAGAGTTGCAGCAAAGCACTGGAGGGGACTAGAAGAAATCAGGATCTCGCCTTGTTCGTAACAGTACTAGAATCCAGTATTTACGCAGGTGTGTTACTGAAACATACTTTTCCTCTCTATAACCACCCTGATTTCTACCGAAACTAGTCAAATTAACATTTGTTTGCAAAATACATCTAGTTTTTAAAACTTGGCCTAGTTATTTGCAGAAACACCACAAGAATGGTGATTGGCCATGTAGTTTCCTTTACATCTCTTTGCTGGAACTTTTTCTGGTTGTTGTGAAATTATTATTATTTTTTTTAAATAGGAAATCTCTATAGTTTCAAGATTTCAAGCTTAATTACCTTTTTCTTTTACCATTAAAACATTTTAATTCCAGTATAGTTAAATATGCAGGTTTATACTAGTTTCAGGTGTAAACTATACTAATTCAGCAATTCTACACATTACTCAGTGTTCACCATGATAAATGTGCTCTTAACCCCCTTCACCTACTTTACCCATCCCCCCCCATCTGGTAACCACCAGTTTGTTCCCTATAGTTAAGAATCTGTTT
Organism: Suricata suricatta; assembly: GCF_006229205.1. NCBI lineage: Eukaryota > Metazoa > Chordata > Mammalia > Carnivora > Herpestidae > Suricata > Suricata suricatta. The sequence continues at coordinate 11,233,863 of NC_043717.1, forward strand.
CTTGGAGTGTCTCGTTTCTCCTTTGTTCCTTTGTTTTGTTTCGTAAAATCCACATATCAGTGAAACCATATGGGATTTGTCTTTCTCTGACTGACTGACTTTATTTAGCATTATACTCTCTAGCTCCATCCATGTTGTTGCAAATGGCAAAGGATCTCATTCTTTTTGATGGCTTAGCAACATTCCATTGTGTATACATGTACGTTTTCTTTATCCATTCATCTATAGGTGGACTATTGGGCTGTTTCCATAATTTGGCTATTGTAAATAATGGCGCAGTAAACACAGAGGTGCATATGTGTTTTCAAATTAGTGTTTTTGTATTGTTTCGGTAAATACCTAGTAGCGCCACTACTGGATCATATGGTAATTCTAGTTTTAATTTTTTGAGGATCCTCCATACTGTCTTCCACAGTGGCTACACCAGTTTGCATTCCCACCAACGGTGCACAACAGTTCCTTCTTCTCCACATCCTCACCAACACTTGTTTCCTGTATTTTTTTAAATTTTAGCTGTCCTGTCAGGTGTGAGGTGATAGAGCATTGTGGTGTTGATTTGCATTTCCCTGACGATGAGTGACGTTGAGCATCTTTTCATGTGTCTTTTGGCCATGTATATGTCTTCTTTGGTGAAATGTCTTCTGCCCCATATTTTTAGTTGATTTTCTGGGTTTTGGGTGTTGAGTTGTAGAATTTCCTTATATATTTTGGAAAATATATCATTTGCAGGGTGCCTGGGTGGCTCAGTCAGGTAAGTGTCCAGCTCTTGGATTTGACTCAGGTCATGATCCTAGAGTCGTGGGATCAAGCCCTGCATCAGGCTTTGTGTTGAGCATGGAGTCTGCTTAAGATTCTTTCTCTCCCTCTCTCTCCCCCCCCACCCCATCCTTCCCCTTGCTGGCACATGCTCTCTCACTCTCACAACAGAGATATCATTTCCAAATATCCTCTCCCATCCTGTAGGTTGCCTTTAACTTTTGTTGATCATTTCCTTTGTTATACAGAAACTTTTTATTTTCATGCAGTCCCAATAGTTTATTTTTGCTTTTGTGTCCCCTGCCTCAGGAGACCTATCTAGAAAATTGTTGCTATAGCTGATGTCAGAGACATTACTGCCTGTGCCGTGTTCTAGGATTTTTATGGTTTCAGTTCTTGCATTTAGGTCCTTAATCCATTTTGAGTTTATTGTTGTGTGTGCTGTAAGAAAGTGGTCCAGTTTCATTCTTTTGCATGTAGTTGTCCAGTTTCCCTAGAACCATTTGTTGAAGAGACTGTCTTTTTCCCGTTGCATTTCTTGCCTCCTTTGTCGTAGATTCATGGACCATATAATAGTGGGTTTACTTCTGGGCTCTTTTGGTTCCATTGATCTATGTGTCTGGTTTTGTGCCAGCACCATACTGTTTGGATTACTACAGTTTTGTAGTATATCTTAAAATCTGGGATTGTGACACAGCTTTGTTCTTCTTTTTCAAGATTGCTTTGGTGATTTGGGGTCTTGCATGGCTCCATGCTAATTTTAGGATTATTTGTTTTAGTTCTGTGAAAAATGCTGTTGGTATTTTGATAGGGATTGCATTAAATATGCGGATAGTTTTGGGTAGTATAGACACTTTAAGAATATTTGCTCTTCTTGGTGGAACTTTTCATAAGGAGTTTCTAGTTGAATTTTTAACAGCATCAAGGCCAGAAGCCAAGCCAAAACTTGCACCAAATACCTGCCAGACTTTGCCTGCAAGACCTATGGATTTGGGCGAATTCTTCTCTTTTTGAGGTTCTCCAAATATCCCGAGGCTCCCATGTACATGCCAGGAAGTAACCCTCTTTATCTTCTGGTACGGCTGCTGGGAATTCTGTAAGCAAGGTTCATATTAAGGCTAATATTCCCAGGGGGCTTTATTGGCTCCATAAAGTCAGTCCTAGTTCCTTAAAGCTGTCTGGTCATATCTAAATCTATACAGGTATCAAATATTATATTCCAGTAAAAAAAAAAACCTTGGTAATATAACCAATGTTTCCAGTTGGGTCCTGTTCAGGGAAACAGATTTTTATTGAACTTATGCAAATCAATATATTGCCATAAAAATAGAAGAATACTTGGGGTGCTTGGGTGGCTCAGTTTGTTGGGCGTCCAACTTCGGCTCAGGTCTTGATCTCATGGTTTGTGGGTTCGAGCCTCACATTGAGCCTTTCCATTGTCAGCGTGGAGCCTACTTTGGATCCTCTGTTTTTTTCTCTGCCCCTCTCCTGCTGGTTCTCTCTCTCAAAATAAATGAATAAACTTAAAAAAAAGTTTTAAAAATATATAAGAATACTCATTTTCTGAATTATGGAGGGTTCAGGTAGGGAGAAAAGATAAATGTTTCAATTCGGTTTATAACAGTATAATTAATCAAATTATTATAGGTCAGCTAGCTTAAAAGAAAAGATTTCCTTAACCTTGAAAAAGAAACCATTTAAAAAAGTCAGATGTATTTTAAACAAAAAGTCACAAAAATTATAATTCTCATCCTCAGTCCCTTGAGTCCCATGTTTTTGTTTTGCTGGAATCCAGTGTTTCCATTCGTTTTAGAAATTCTTACCTAGTTCTGTTTTCTGATCTTAAGGTTATCAGACATTTGTGCCCAAGAGTTTTTTTCAGTGAGTTTCACTGAAGATGAAATACATTTGCAGTGACATCCCACTGTAACACAGTAACTGTCAATGACAAGGGTTAGAAACGGCCACTGTTGAAGATTTGATGAGAGTTCAATACGATGCAGTTTGCAAGGAAATTTGATTATTTCTCTAACACATAGCCCTTCACGTTAATACCATACCAGGACATCAGATTTCTAGGGGTTTTATGAACAGTTTTTAGGACACTTATTTTAATTGTATATCTTACCCAAATATAATCTAACAGGGTTTGATGTCACTTACTTGACAGTGCTTCTCATTTAATTTAATATTCGAAATAAGCCTAATTAGTTTAATTTCTCACAAAATCTTTGAAATGTTCCAAGAGTTCTCTCAAACAACTCAGTTAGATTGTGGTCAAAAGATTTCAATTTAGAATTTGATTTTGGGCTGTATGTCAAGAAAATATCAAAAGGTTTGAACCTTTCGTTAAAGAGGATTTCTGATCATTATGAAGCAATATTTAATTATCCATATAACCAAAGCTACAATAAAAGATATCAAAGGCAAATACAGAAGGTTCCATAGGTGTGGGTAAATTTAGGTTTTCTTTAAATATTAAGAGTCAGGGTTCTTTAAAAAGTAAATCAAAGACCACATGAACATAGGAAATTCTGGCAAAACTGCATAAACCTAGGACATTTTGGCAAAACACAGAATCCTTGTTTTCTAGGCAGCTAACTTTAAAGATAAAAGCACTTACAATGTTTTATTAAGAGCAGATCAATAGTTTAAGAAAAGGTTTTTTTTAACAAAGAGAAAACAAGAATTTTAACTTTGCATTAGTATACTTTTGACACTGAGATCCATTTACGTACTTGAATTTATTCTAATCTTAGCTAGTATTGACCATACACAAAATTCCCTTCTAATGATTCCCTCTTCATAAACCTTCTACAACTTTCCTGTTTACATTCAGAGTTTGTCCTAAGTTTTCTTTCTTTAAATAAGCAGTCTTACTTTAGGAAAAAATTACTTTCTTTTCCCTCAACAAAAAATGTATTCCTGTTCCTCATATTTTTCCCCAAAACACAGATCTTACTTTTCTTGCATACAGAGTCGTTTTTCTTATTATTTCTAGTAGACTGAACTACATTCATTAGAATTCTTAACTCTTAGAAACTCTAGTTCCTAGTGAAAACTAAGTACTAAGCAATTATGAACTTTCCATATGCCCACATTCTTTTTTCTCTTCTTTTTAATTTTATTTTTGATAGAGACAGAGAGTGAGTGGGAGAGGGGCAGAGAGAGAGAGGAAGACACAGAATCTGAAGCAGGCTCCAGGCTCTGAGCTGTCAGCACAGAGCCCGATGCGGGGCTAGAACCCTCGGACTGTGAGATCATGATCTGAGCCAAAGTTGGACGCTCAATTGATTGAGCCGCCCCTCCCCCACATCCTTTAAATTAGCAAATCTATGAATACATGTCATAATTTCTGGAAACATGCATTTTTTCATAGTATAATTTCTTAAAGAAATCTCATAGCAAATTTACTAATAGAATCATATTTATCTTTAGTTTCTCTGCAATAAGGCAAAAGTAGACAGATCTATGTTTATTATTAAATGTTTCATTATTTTATCTTATTTGGAAATGATGCAGATAAGTCAACAAACTCAACTCATCATCTAACTCAGCAAAATACCAAAACTTTGGGTTACCAAACATTTTGGAAGCCACCCAAAAGTTTACCTAAACCTTTTAATCTTACTTACATCTGTTTACTTGTTTTGGAACACTTACTTATGTTCAGATTACCCACAAAACTTCATTAAGCATTAGACGCAGTTAACCGTTCCTCTAATTGTTTTTGACACATTTGCAACAGAGACAAGAAGAATCCATTCGACCTTCATTAGACACAGATAAAAGTCTTACATTTAATGCATAGCGGTAAAGACAATTTTATTTTAATTAAGCCAACAACCTTCAATTAGCTTTAGTACTGGATATTTCCCCGGATCACGTACCCTTAACAAAACATTTGGGTTTCTATCTTTCAAACTTTTGGAATGCTCAGTTCTTGTAAGTGCTTGCCTACAAACCATCGAAATAGAGCTCTTTTACAAGTTTATTTTATTTTATTATTTTTTTAATGTTTTTTTTTTAATTTATTTTTGAGAGAGAGACAGACAGAGTGATCAGGGGAGGGTCAGAGAGAGGGGTATACACAGGATCCGAAGACAGGTTCCAGGCTCTGAGAGCTAACTGTCAGCACAGAGCCTGATGCGGGGCTCAAACCCAGGGACTGTGCGATCATGACCTGAGTCAAAGTCGGACACTTAACCGACTGAGCCACTCAGGTGCCCCTTATTCTTTTTTTTAATGTTTATTTTTGAGAGAGAGAGACAGACAGACAGAATAAGCAGGGGAGGGGCAAAGAGGGAGACACAGACTCCAAAGCAGGCTCCAGGCTCCTCGCTGTCAGCACAGAGCCCGATGCAGACCACAGACCCATGAACTGTGAGATCACGACCTGAGCCAAAGGCGGATGCTTAACTGTCTGAGCCACCCAGGCGCCCCTAGAAGTTGATTTTAGCAATACCATCGGGGGGGGGGGGGTAGAGATAATATCTAACACTTCTATATAGACACTCATACGCAGACAGGATGCAAACAGTCTTCTAGCTTTTGTTCTTACTAATATTTGTGGAAAGGGCCTTAAAGGCCCAATTGCCAAATACAGTCCCTCACCCTTTTGTTTTGAGGAAAACCTTTTCCCTAAAGGTCTCCTTAATTCTTTGTATTACAAAGAATGGCTTCTTAGGTCCTAGAAAAGACGGGAGTAGGGAATTTACATCACAAAGGTAGAGAAAGTATCCACATTTTCTCCAGCGTTGTAGAAGTTTGTATTTTTTTTTTATGTTTATTTATTTTTGAGAGAGTCAGAGTGTGAGCAGGGGAGGGACCGAGAGAAAGGGAGACACAGAACCCGAAGCAGGCTCCAGGCTCTGAGGTGTCCGCACAGAGCCCCACATGGGGCTCTAACTCATGAGCTGTGAGATCATGACCTGAGCCTGAGTCAGATGCTTAACTGACTGAGCCACCCAGGCGCCCCGGAAGTTTGTATTTTTAAAAAACCTCTTTTTCCCTTTTATTTCTTCAGTCTCAGGCAATTGTGAGCTGTGTTTACATTTTAAAGACATGAGGTTTAACATTTCAAGGGACACAATGAATGCAGAAAACTTTTTGTTTTTTCCCAGAGTTTCAGGGTAATTGTGATTTAAAATTTACCTTTTTTTAAAGTACAGGAGAACTGTTTTTAATATCCTGAGCTTTTTCATAATATCCACAAACATTTTGAGAGGAATAGGTGAGATTTGGGGATTGGTAAAGGTAGGTGGGTTTTGACTGGCTTCTAGAATTGTATTCTAGGTTTGTGGACATGTATAAGACCAAGAGCTGTTTTTAATTCTTCAAAGACCTGGATCACAGCCTGAATATCAAAAGACTGACCTGTCTTTTTACCTAAATTAGGGAGGTTTTTAACTAAAATAGGAATGAAAAGATTTTTATCTTTATAAAGTCTATATAAAGCAGTAACATTTTAACATTTGACAGTGCATTTTAACCCTTCTTTCTGGGTATACAATTCAACACAGGCTTCTATTAATCCCTGAATACTGGCTTTTTTGCAGATCATTTGTAAGAGGGCCTAGGAGAAATTTTTGGTCGTGTTTCCTGTGAAGGGGGTTAGTGAATAGTCATTCTTTTTCTCTCCAATTTTAGCTGGATCTTTTCAAAGTGGAGGTAAAAGGGCTTTATCGTTTAAAACATCTTGCTGCTGTCCAGAAGATGTGAATTCTTCTGGAGTGGAAGGTCTAGGATACACCTACACAGGGCATTGCATTGGAAGCCTGAAGCCTGGGCCTGATTGTCAATCCTCGGAAGGCAAAATCAAAGCAAGGCTTGTCTCTAATCGCCGCCGCCTTTGTTAAATTCACTTCCTAGCTTTCAGGATTTACACGGCTACCTGCGTCCTTTAATCCCGGAGATTATGAAAAAGAAAATTCTTAAGTCTAATTTCTGTGATTTTTACTAATAAGACAAGTGAGAGCTCTCTGTAAAAAATATTTTTCTTTTAATTAGCTAGTAGCTACTTTAAAGATTCCACTGTCTGGCCATTGATGAGTAGGCTCTATTAATAGCAACTGAAACCAGTAAGCTGTAATGGCTTAAGCAACGATGCAAGATGCATCCAAAGAGAGCACAGGCGATCTGTCCCTGTGATCCACAATTTACTCCCAAAGTTAGTCTCAGAAAGCAAAGACCTTCCTTTCACAGGCAGTAAGGACGGTGAAAATGGCGTTTCCAGTCTCCCCCAACCCTGGGAGATGCCTCCAGTCACAGATGCACTGATCTGTGACACCTGGTAGGTGATATTGGCCTGGGACTTTGCAGCACTAACAAGCAACAGGATTGAGATGACAAAGGTTCCTATGGGCTAGAGCCTCTCATGTCACATACCTCAGAGAGCTGGCACAGACAGACAGAGACAGAAAGAGTCCGAGGTGGGGCCCCAGTCTGTTCAAGTGGCCACCAAGGTGCACCCTGGTTAAGTGCACTCTCTGGATGGTGGAGACCAAAGAGATTGTTCTCACTGGTCGCAAATCCAAGCTCTTAGGACATGGAACAAGATGAAAGGAAAAATATTCACACATTAATAGCTGTGGGTAAGCCTTGGGTCTCTTCGGGACATACTAATACCTAAGAGGGATGTGCCCCAGCGTTGGGGACTGTGTTGTTTTACAGTGTACTTCCATGCACAGAAGCTTTTGTGAAGTTGGTGAGTGACCTAATGTCAATCTGCGACCAACTTCTCCCATCATGGAGTTTCCTTGAGGTGGCGAGTGCTCAAACAACTTTTAAATGCTCCACCTGTGCCCGCCAATCCTGTGGCTTTGGCTTCCAAGACGTCCCAGAGCAACAGCCTTTATGTCATATGGCCATCAAACGATACAGACAAAAGAAAACAAAGACCATCTCTGGGAGGAAATGGATCAGTAACCAGAGTGCCAAATTTAACCAGCAGCACTAGGTCCGGGGACATGTATTTTTGACAAGTGTTTTCTCCTGCTAAATGTAGAAAGAGAAACAAAAGGCATCTCACCATTCTCACTGCAGTGGACTCTGCAGATAGAGATTCCAGGAGGCCAACATGGTAAGAAATCTCCTCTTCTGCTGGCTGAATATCAGAGGTTCCAAGGCTCTCGCCTGCAGCAGTGTCGGGGCGAGAGATGTCCAGTGAGTTAAAGTATCCTGTATCCTGCACACTATGCCAACAGTTAAGGAGGAAGCATTTCTTCTACCCTTCAGGGTCCTTCTAGCTGAACTAAAAACCAAATTGACATGAGACAGATGAACAGGAGAAAATCAAATTAATAGCATAAGTAAGGGGAATCCACACAGAGACAGAAATTACAAAGACAGTGAGGCAACCTGAAGCTTATATAGGGGACAGAAAAGGGAGAAAGACCATTAGCAGGAAGGTGAAAGGAAATGTGCCCTATTATGCAGATGAGTTCTAGGTAAAGAGGAATCTCTGTTAATAGCTCTCTTCCTGGTAAAGCAGGCTGTTGAAGGGGAGGCAAAGAGCTTTTTCTGAATCTACTGGGTTTGAATTACTTTAAAAAAATTTAATGTTTATTTATTCTGGAGAGAGAGACAGAATCCAAGCAGGGGAGGGTCAGAGAGAGAGGGAGACACAGAATGTGAAGCAGGCTCTAGGCTCTGAGCTGTCACCACAGAGCCCTATGTGGGGCTCAAACTCACAAAGCATGAGATGGTGACCCGAGCTGAAGTCCACTGCTCAACTGACTGAGCCAACCAGGCGCCCCTGAATTACTTTTAATTCAAAATAGCATTCATGTCAAGTGGCCCATCTTGGGGTGGCCTGCCCTTGGCTCCTGTAGAACAAAGGAGGTTTACTAATGGCATAAACCTGCTTGTCCAGTTGGAGAGACTATGGGTGTGAGGTAAGGGTAGAGGGCCTTGGTATCAACTTGTTTGGTTTTCTCTATCAATAAAATAAGCATTAACTGCCTCCTTTGTGCCTGGTACTAAGTTCAGCCTGGAGGATGTAGAGGAAATCTAGGACACAGGCCCTGTGAGCAGAGAAAGCAAATGCACACTGCACGAGCAATGAGCAATGGTTGGGTGTGAAAGGGGCAAGAGTCAACATGATGTGAGCTCAAAAGAGGGAGAGGTCATCCGGTTGGGAGCAAATGTCAAAACCAACGTTTGGGAAGATGGAGCAAAGTTTGAGAATGAGAGAGCAGGAAAAGAAATCAAGGAGCATGGTGTGAAGTCTGGGGTGTGGGGGCCTGGACTGGGCTGCTGGTCTTTGGCAAGGTAGGGAAGAGATAAACCTGAAGAATCCTTAATGAAAAAGTAATGTGGTGATCAGTAGGGTAAGAGGAATAAGCATAAAAGGGGACGGGAATCTTCTCAAAGATGCTCCTTATCTTGTACATTCAGTGCACAAGCAATGACTGAAAGCCAGCTCAGCTGTAAATTGCAGAGCAGTGAGAGAAGCAGATAGCTACGTGTATATGTGTAGGGGAGAACAAATAATTTTCCTTCCACCTTTCTGAGTTCTTGGCTGAGACCACCTATAATAAAGGACAGCTTAACAAGAGAAAAACAAACACAAGTTTAGCAACCTGTACACCTCCTATACTCGTGGGAGAGACCTAGAAGACTGAGAAGCTCCCTGAATGGCCACAGCCATCACCTTACATACCGTCTTCGGCTAAAGACAGAAGATGTTGTGGGGGGCAGATTTGGGAAGTTACCAAACAGCACAGTAAACAAGGGCAGGGTTGTTGTGTAGATTTAAGCATAGTCTTCTCCTGTTGATGAGAGCTTCTGGTGTTTGAAAGTCATCCTCCTCTTCCTGGTCCAGAAAGGGAGACACCCATGCACAAGGAAATCTCTTATAAATGTAAAGTTCCTTGACTCAAAGAGTAATTTCTACTTCTCCTGCATCTGCTGTTGCCAAAATAACCAGCAAACAAAAGTCCAGGGCCAGATGGCTTCACAGGCAAAATCTACCAAACATTTAAAGAGTTAATACCTGTTTTTCTCAAACTATTCCAAAAAATAGAAGGAAAACTTCCAAATTCATTCTATGAAGCCAGTAAACACCCTGATATCAAAACCAGATAAAGACACCACAAAAAAAGGAACTATGGGCCAATATCTCTGCTGAACAAAGAGATGCAAAAATCCTCAACAAAACACTAGCAAATAGAATCCAACAATACATTAAAAAAAATACATTCATCACGAGGAAGTGGAATTTATTCCCAGGATGCAAGGGTGGTTCAATATTTAAGTATCAACCAACATGATACATCATATCAATAACAGAAAGAATAAAAGTTATATGATCATTTCAATAGAAGCAGAAAGAGCATTGACAAAGTACAATATTCATTCATGATAAAAGCGTTCAACAAAGTAGGTTTAGAGAGAACATGCATCTACATAATAAAGGCCATGTATGAAAAACTCATGGTGAACATCATAATAGGGAAAAACTGAGAGCTTTCCCCTTAAGGTCAGAAACAAGACAGAGCTGTCTACTCTCATCAGTTTTATTCAACATAGTACTGGAAGTCCTAGCCACAGTAATTAGACGGCAGCAACAAAATAAATAAAAGGGATCCAAATCTGGAAGGAAGAAGTAAAACTTTCACTATTTGTAGATGACATGGTACCACGTATAGAAAATCAGAAAGACTCTACTAAAAAATTACTAGAACTGATAGATTAATTCAGTTAAGTCACAGGATGTAAAGTCAATGTGCAGAAATCTGTTGCATTTCTATACACTAATATTGAAGCAGCAGAAAGAGAAATCAAGGAATTGATCCTGTTTACAGTTGCACCAAAAGTAAGATACCCAGGTATCAACCTAACCAAAAAGGTGAAAGACTTGTACTCTGAAAACTATAAAACATGGATGAAGGAAATTCAAAATGACACAAGAAATGGAAATTCCTTCCATGCTCATGGGTTGGGAGAATAAATATTTTAAAAATGTCTATACTATCTAAAGCAACCTACACATTCAATGCAATCCCTATCAAAATACCAACAGCATTTCCCACAGAACTAGAACAAAAAATCCTAAAATTTGTATGGAACTACAAAAGACTCTGAATAGCCAAAGCAATTTTGAAAAAGAAGAACAAAACTGGAGGTATCACAATTCGAGACTTCAAATTATATTACAAAGGTGCAGAAGTAGGAAAGTGGATGTACCTTGAGGGTGTCATGCTGAGTGAAGTAAGCCAGGCAGAAAAGGACAGAAACCATATGTTTGCACTCATAGGTCTAGCAGGAAAACAGGAGAGACCTAATGGAGAACCAGGGGGAGCAGAGGAGGGAGAGAGAGTTGGGGAGAGAGAGAGATGCAAAACTTGAGAGACTATTGAATGCTGAGAATGAACTGAGGGTTGAGGGGGAGGGGGGAGGGGGGAAGACAGGTGGTGGTGATGGTGGAGGGCACTTAAGGGGAAGGGCACTGGGTGTTGTATGGAAACCAATTTGACAATAAACTATTATGGAAAAAAAAACAGTATGGTACTAGCACAAAAATAGACACGTAGGTCAATGGAACAGAATAGAAAACCCAAAAATAAACCTATTATTATATGGCCAATCAATCTTTGACAAAGCAGGCAAGAATATGCAATGGGAAAAAAATATCTTCAGCAAATGGTTCTGGGAAAACTGGATGACTACATGCAAAAGAATGAAAGTGACCACTTTCTTACACCATACACAAAAATAAACTAAAAAATGTATAAGGGCCTAAATGTGAGACCTAAAACCATAAAAATCCTAGAAGAGAGCACAGGCAGTAATATCTCTGACATCACCCATAGCCACAATTTTTTAGGTATGTCTCCAGAGCCAAGGGAAACAGAAGCAAAATTAACTATTGGAATTTTATCAAAATAGAAAGCTTCTGCAGCAAAGGGAATGATCAACAAAACTAAAAGACAAACTACAGAATGAGAGAAGATATTTGCAAATTACATATCTGATAAAGGGTTAGTATCCAAAATATATAAGGAACTATACAACTCAAAACAAACAAACCAAAAAAACCCAAAAATCCTATTTAAAAATGGGCCATAGACATGAACAGACATTCTCCAGAGAAGACATACAGATGGCCAACAGACCCATGAAAAGATGTTCAGTGTTACTAATCATCAGGAAAGTGCAAATCAACACCGCAATGATGTATCACCTCACACCTGTCAGAATGGCTAAAATCACTAAGCCAAGAAACAACAAGTGCTGGCGAGTATGTGGAGAAACAAGAACCATCTTTCACTGTTGATAGGAATGCAAAACTGGTGCTGCCATTGTGGAAAACAATGTGGAGATTCCCCAAGATGTTAAGGAACCTACCCCTTTGTTCCGGCAATCGCGCTACTGGGTATTTACCCCCAAAATACAAAAACCCGAATTCAAAGGGATACATGCACCCCTATGTTTATTGTAGCATTATTTGCAATAGCCAAATTATGGAAGCAGCCCAAGTGTCCATCAACGATTGAATGGATAAAGAAGAGTTATATATACACATACATATATACACACGTATACACATATACACAATGGGATATTAGTCAGTCATAAGAACGAATGAAATCTTGCCATTTACAAGAACCTGGATGGAGCGAGAGAGTGTAATGCTAAGTGCAGTAAGTCAGTCAGAGAAAGAGAAACACCATATGATTTCACTCGTATGTGGAATTTAGAAGCAAAGCAAACAAGCAAAGGAAAAATAAAAGAGAGAGAGAGGGAGAGAGAGAGAGAGAAACCAAGAAACAGACTCTTAACTATAGAGAACAAACTGATGGTTTGCAGAGGGGAGATGGATGGGGGATGGGTGAAACAGGTGACAGGGACTAAGGACCGAGCCTGTCACGATGAGCACAAGGTGATGTATGGAATTGTTGCACCACTATATTGTATCCCCAAAACTAATGTGACACTGTATGTTAACTATATTGGAATTAAAATTTCTTAAATCAGAACAAAACATAATCAAACAGAATCAGGGCTGTTCTAGGTGATTCTAGAAGTTTAAAACACATTACACAAGTACTGAAATAGAGCTTTTTATCCCAGAAATGGCAGATGGGTAATCAATACGAAAATGCAAGGACATGTAATAAAGCGCTACAGGGCAACGAAAAGGGAGGGAAGATATGGCTCCTGTCGGCAAAAAATTTGCACTGTAATCAGATCATGACTGTATTGTAACAATTCACACGTATTTTTCACTTAGGGTTTATGAAACAGAAAGTTGTCCTTCTTCTCTAAGCTCTTGTTCTTCACCAGTTCTTTTACACTAAGGGAAAAGAAGAAAAACACTGGGTTCCGACTTCTCTAGGGTTGGGAGTACAGCGTTATATGAAAAAAGAAAAAAGGTGGATATTCTGAGTTTGCTTATCTCTTTCAGCTCAAGTTTGGTATTATCGATATTCGGGGCCAGACGGTTCTTGTGGGTGCCTGTCCTGTGAGTTTTAGGATGTCTAGCTACATGCCTGGCCTCTACCCACTAGATGACAGTAGCACCTAACTCCACTTTCGACAACCAAAAATGTCTCCGGGCATTACCACATGTCCCCTGGGAGCAGAAGTGCTCCCTTCCTTGAGAATCACTATTCTAGTAGCTTCCTGAAGAGCTTTGTCTATACTGGTGGGGCTCTTTTTCCAAAAATAACAAGGCTAACATCTTGAATTTCTAGCTTTGGGGCAGCGAGCTCAGGAAGAGAGAGATACCTTTTCTGTAAGAGTAAACCAGTGGTAAGTTTCTGTTTTGTTTTGTTTTAGGAAAAGTGGTGTGCCAGGGGCCCCACCGTACACACAGGAGATTGACCAAGTTGCAGCTACCTCATCACTTTCTCAAATCCTTAGACTCCTTCCTAGAGGTGGAGTGAGGTGCCGAGCATTGTTGGTCATGATTTATGTCAATTCATATTTCTTCTGGTTTTCCTACTGTTCTTGGTTCTTCCGTGTCCATAGTGCTACTAAAGGACAGAGAACTGGAGCACCCCGTATCGTGCACGAGTGGGTTCTATCCGTCGTGCGTGGATGTCTCTGCAGCTCCGTCTGTGTTACAGGAAGTCTGCCGAGATTTATCAGGGATTCAACATGAAGTCCTGGTGCTTGGCTCTTTGTAGAAAAGTCATGCTCAGTGCAGTATTGTGTCTGTGTGGGGCACACCACGCATGGACGCTTTAACATATAATGTCCATAGCTATGCACGTGACAGACAGAACTCGAGGGGCCTTAGCAGTACTAATATTCCGCAGTTTGCTTATATAAGAAGTGAGCTCAGCATACACACTAAGATAGGATCATATAATGCCTCCAAAGGGATTCTTCTTTCTGCTTCTCTTCCTTCTGACACACTTCTCTGCTATGATGCAAGATGTGTTCAGATCTGTCCTTGAAGATTGAGGTGTCTCTGTGTCCCCCTATTTTCTGGGGATTTTTTTCTCCTTGGTATGACATAGCCCCCAAACTCTGAATATCTTACTCATATATCTCAAATTAAGAGGAAAGTACTCTTCTTTTTCCCAGATTCATTGGCATCTGTGTTAATTTTTCTAAAACCGTAGACTGTC
>NC_043717.1:11248298-11259582 GCF_006229205.1 Suricata suricatta
TAGTATTTTTATTAATAAGTATGTATATCTCTACGTATAGACAGAAGATAGGTTGTGAAATTAAAACTTTGCCTGAAATTTATTTTGTGTGTATTGAATATGAACCGATTTTCTCTGCTTGCTGACTTTACAAGACACTTTTACATTAAATAATAATACTATTTAATCAAGTTTAATTGGTTGAATTGAAGTACCTTTGAAATGGAGGCAAAAAGCATACTCATGTGTTCATGAGGTTATAATCTTAACAACCAGTTCTGTATGATAAAATGAAAACTTATATTCTATTAATTTTATTGATTAAACAATGTTACCTAGTTTAAAAGAAACACAATTTAAAAGAGAATTTGAAATCCAGATATTATATTGCTTTTGATTCTTTGCTGGTTTTCAACATACCCAGATATAAACTAATCTGAGTGATTTCAAAGTTTACCTAAAACCTTTGGTGTCTATTGAACATAGAATGTGATTAATTCTATGTAGGTTTCCATTCTCTCTTTTTTTTTCAAATCAAAGTTGATGGTATCGAATAGTCTTCATCTGAACTAATAATTATTTGAAATAGTCTATCTCAGTGGTTATCAACCAGTGACAATTTTACCACCCTTCCTCCCCAGACTCTGAGGACACTTGGCAACATGCATAGGCATTTTCAGTTGTCACACTTGGGGCGGGGTGCACCTGTTATCTTGTTGGTCAAGGCCAGGAAAACAGCTGAAGAGCCTACAATTCACAGGGCAACATTCACAAAGAGTTTTCCAGCCCCATACATCAGTAGAGCCGAAATTGAGAAACCCTTTAGGAAATTAGTTTTCTCTGATAAATATGAGGAAATGAGCCTGTGAAAGTGTTAATGAATTAAGTACAAAATGTAACCTAAAGCATAAATGGAAGTGTTCAGTCCTTTATGATCCTCCCTCTAGAAGTCCCAAGTGTATCTTGGTTCTCTGTGCATTTTTCTAGTGTTGCTCTGAAACTTAGAAATGGCCCAACAGCAGACTGCTCCTCCAATGGGAATTCTTTCTCTCTCTCTGATTCTCTTCCCTTTGACATACTTCTCTGCTGTGATCCAGGAAGTGCTCAGGTCTGTCTTTAAGAGCTTATGTGTCTCTACATTTCCAATTTTTTTCTATCCCCTTTGTGGTATGACGTGGCCCCCAAACCCTGAACATCTTGCTTACATTTCTCAAACTGAGAAGAAATTACTTCTTTTCCTCCCAGATTAATTAGTATCTTTCCTAATTTTTCCAAAACCCTATAGTGTGCCCAAGCTATAATATTACTGGAATACTGTAATATTACCTTGTATATAAGGATTCCAGAAATCTTCAAAAACAGCAACATAAATTCCTATATTCTAGATGACCACCTTACATGACCATGAGCTTGACTTCTCTCTGTTGAGTTCTAGCATTACTCCTGTCAACTAGACCAATGGGAAGACCCAGTCTCTAAATACCAACTCTCCTCCATACTTTCTGGACACACAGCAACCCTCTCAGGTTTCAGTTCTGCCTAGGCCCCTGGCAACCTTGTTTCTTTCCTTCTGAGGATCCTAAATGTTGGCCAGCCTTCTAATGACCTTGACTGTTTAGAGACTGTTTCCAATATAAGTTTGCTTCACTGAGTCAGAAATTGTGGGAAGTTGTTTAACAAGTTTCTAATCAAGTGAGTTAAGCTCAAGGTCATTCAAGGCAAATAGCTTTTTGTTTCATTTTTTTAGTCATGTTTTTCCCTTTTAACAGTAGATTCATGAATTCTTATCCACCCATTTTCTAGGGCAATCTCAGATGGAATACAAATGGCCTACATTTTCCTCATAATAACTCATTAGATACCTCCAAGCACAACTAACTAAATCATTCCTCGATGTTACCTTCCCTAGGCGTGTCAGTGTCTCACTATTTTTATAAAATATATAAGAAAAATTGTAGAGAGGTTGCTAATTTTCCACTTATTTTGTTAGGAAGGACCAAATTAGGTAACCCTTTTTTAATTATTATACTTTAATAATCATTCTCTTTAAAATACCATTAATCTTTGATAAGTACCTAACTTTCTGTATCTCTCTCTTTTTCCACATTTCAGTGACTGCCTCCTATTTCCTGCTTATTCTTCATTGCTATTTCTCCATGCTGTTGCAAAATAATTAATAATGTTCAAAGAGGAAGAAAGAGTGAATGAACATAAAAAAGAAAGAAAAAGTAAAAGACAGCAAAGACTTCCTAGAAATGAAGAAAGGCAAGAACCAATTCTAATTGTAGAAAGGAAAGGAGCTAATATATATCAATGTCTATAAATTTTTAAAAAACAACTAAGAAATGCTGCTATGGTGTGCCTTACAAAGAACTCAGATAAGGTGTGCAAAGAAAGGGCTTGAGGAAGGTGTGTGGCAAAAAGAAACCATACCAAACCTTATAGGATGCAGCAAAAGTGGTGCTTAGAGGGACATTAGAGATGAAAATGCCTATATTGGAGAAGAAGAAATTTCTCAAGTCCATAATCTAGCTTCCCACCTTAAGGAGCTAGAAGGAAAAGAGCAAACTAAACCCAAAACAAACACAAAGAAGGGTATAATAAAGAACAGAGCAGAAATCAATGAAGGCAAAAGTTGGTTTTCCAGAAGATCAACAAAGCTGATAAACCTTTAGCTAGGTGGAGCAAGAAAACAAATATGAGAAGACTCAAATTCCTAAAATCAGGAATGAAAGAGGGGACATCACCACCGACCTTACAGAAATTAAAAGGATAATAAGAGAAGGTATGTGAGCTCCTCATACCACTGCCCTATGCTGGGTATTGTTTTGTTATTTGGCTCCCCTGAATAGGACACAGTGCATTAGGATACAAAATATTGTGGCAAGGGCACTAAATTATGCCTGCACTGAGTCCGTGGGTGGTCTCTAATTTCACCTTCTCTGAAAGTACTCTCATCAGCTAATGAGTCGCGTTGTTCCCGAAGGGTGCTTCCTGCCCTGTCTTGCATCACTTTACACTTCTCTGGGGTCTTACCAGTAAAGCCAGGAGGAATGCTTCTACAGACAGTTGAAGTTCTCCTTCCTAATTTTGGTCTTGCATTTACTTTTTTGGAGAAAACAACATAATGATTTGCAACAAATTTACAGTGTGGTGCATCCAGTAGGACAATCCAATTTTAGAACATTTCCATCACCCCAAACAGTTTATTTCATATATCTTATGACTACTCTGATTTCTAATTTACAGTCTCCTGTTTCCCTTCTGCCTGTTTCTTGCTGACTGTACTTCCTCCTGTCACCCACACGTCTGCCCCGCCCCATTCCACCTTTTTCTTCACTCTTGCTGAGGTTGCCACTGATGTTTCAATTAACAAACCCAACAGACACTTTGCAGTCTATTTCTTTAGTGCCTGGTTTCAGTGAAGAGCTTCTACGTGCCACGCCCTGTGCCACAGGTGCTCAGAATGGAAAGAGGAAGAAAGGATGGTCACTGCCTTTCTGTGGTGGGGAGACAGGCCCAGGGACAGACAGCATTAATGCAGAGTGCTAAGTGCAGCGAGGGAAGTGTTCATGTGGGGTCCGGTGGCGGAAGGCTTCGTGGAGGGGGGTGACACTGGGTGGTCTGCATGGAGGGGGAGGTTCAAGGCAGTGCAATGCTCGTATTTGGTGTTCCTCTGTGTAAAGTGCCAGAAGCAAGTGGCAGACAAGTGAGGCTGGAGGTAGGCAGGAGCTGATCCACAGAGCGCTGCAGACCATGCCCAGAGGTGGGGAATGGGGTGCAGCTTACTGCCGTACTCTTGCTCTTGACCTTGTGCTGGGCTGGGGTGGAGGCGTCAGCTGTGGTCGGGGTTTCATCTCAAGGATCCTCTGCCAAAGGATCCTCTTCTAAATTCACTCCCGTGGACTTCAGTTTCTCTGAGGGCCTCGCTTTCTTTGCTGGCTGGCCACCCCCTTTTTCTTGCCCGGTGGGCCTCTCCATAGGGCAGCTCACAACCTGGCAGCTGGCTTCATCCGAGCGAGCAAGCAAGACGAGACCAAGAGGGCAAGCAATCTCAAGGCTAACATCCGTCCC
Organism: Suricata suricatta; assembly: GCF_006229205.1. Lineage (NCBI taxonomy): Eukaryota > Metazoa > Chordata > Mammalia > Carnivora > Herpestidae > Suricata > Suricata suricatta. Next base: position 11,252,352 of record NC_043717.1, read on the forward strand.
TTTCACCGTTAGAAGCAAGTCACAGGTGCAGCTCACACACGGGGGAGGGCATTACACAAGGGTGTGAATACCAAGAGATAGAGCTCATTGGGAGTCTTCTTAGAAACTGCCAGGACACATGGCCAGTGACACAAAGCCAGTGAATTCAAACTGAGGTCCTGTTCCTGTAAAGTGCATGCCGTTAACCACATCATGCACGAGAATACCGGCCCGCCTCACTTCTCCTGTGTACACTACATCTAGGTCTAGTCCCCAGCGCGTGTACAGACGTCATGCATTTTCTAGATAGAAGTACCCAAACCAGATGCTTGGGCATCTGACTTCTCTCCCAGGGATCACAAATGCAGAGGTGCCTACGGCACTGTAGAAGTGATGAGCATGCACCGGGCTGGGAGAGTCTGAGAGAAATGGCAGCGGTGGTGACTGAGGGCTGGCAGGACCATCTAAAGTGAAGGCTGTTTCTCCGGTCCAGCCTGCTGTTGTCGGGTGGGAGCATGTGCCCAACGTGAGCAGGGCATCTCACTCTCAAGGTATAAATGTGGACTTTTATGTGAAATGGTCTAGCTTTAAATGTTGGCAGTGACCTTTCAAATGTATTTAGCATTGTGTGGGAAGAAGATCAAAGCACGCCTGAAGACCAGCTCTCCCCGCTTCCCCCTGCAGCCACCCATCGGTAACACCACCTCTCTGCCTTGCTCATTACCTTTGGAGCGGACACACAGTTAAGTGTCCAGGAGACGCTGCTGGTATTTTTCCGGGGATAGGAGAGAGAAGCTAGCCTTCCCCTCTGCCTTGGTCGCTTAACTGGGGACAAGAACTTCAATTTCATTCAACAGATTAGACTGAATATTTACCGAAGTCAAGCTCACAATATGGAGCTGGCATAGAAAAGCAAGTTTTTGGAAAATATTTTATTTTTATTTCAGTATGCTTTAGTACCATCCTCCTATTGATTTAGTGAATCGGATGGTATTAGTCTCTGTACCTCCCCGGCCCCTTAAAAGAAAGTGGTCCTTGGTGTCATTGCTCACCTCTTTCAAAACTTTTTTTTAGAGGAAGAAATTATGTAAAGTATTTTTGAAAGGCAATAAGATGTCATAGCATACTGCATGACATATCCAATGTATTTAGTCCTTGGGAGTGCTGTAATTGTACATAAAATTCAACTAATGATCCAGTTAACTCTAAAGACCACTAAGATAATTGAGATAGATGGGTTTTATGCGCTTTTATTGGTTTAACCATGAACAGACATCTCCAAGGTTGGATTAGTTGGAAGAAATGAGGAACTAATTAATATGTTAGCAAATTCAAGAAAAAAATCCATACAACCCAAAGTCTGACAAACGATTATTTTAAAATTTTGTTTTATCTGGATATTTTGCATTTAAGGTGTTGATTTCACTAGTTCAGAAAACACTAGCCAAACAAAAGGTATTTCTTATCCCACCCGGTGAGGACAGGATACAGTATGGATGACTCACATTGCTCACTTTGTCCAAAGAGAGATGGGTGTTACGGTTTCAATTGCACATTTCCTATTTTATTTCAATGAAAGGGAAAGAAACAGTAGTATCTTCCAAAATTGAAATGCAAAGGGCACCTGGCTGGCACAGGAGGTAGAGCACGTGACTCTTGATCTCATGGTCATGAGTTTGAGTCCCACATTGGGTGTAGAGTTTACTTAAAACAAAAAAGTATCTGTGAATTAAAAAGAAAGAATATCTTTTGTCCTCATATTTCAGTTTTATGAGATTGGGTTGGATAAATGTGCTAAGAGAAATTGACGTTTTATTGCACATTTAAAAAGTGGGCACAGTACTTCAAGGTCAAGAACATGTTCTAGGAGGAGGAAAACTCCCTCATCTTCTAGGCACAGGCAGTCAAGAAGCAGATAGAAAAGGAGATCATATTCTAAGTCAGGGAGTAAGCGATGATCCAAAACTCCAAGACAGAAGAGATCTTATTCCATAAAGCTATGGCACAGCCATGCATTCCAGAAATGCAAGCAGAAAGAGACAACCCCAAGATCTCCTACCAAGCCCAGGTCACTTAAAAGAGAAATGTCTAGCTCATCATCCCCTAGGAGACATAAAAAGGAGAAAGGTAAAGAAAGAAGCAGAGGTGAACGAGAATGACCAACAAGCAATAATAAGAAGAATAAACATAAGGAAAGGATCAGGAAAGAAAATCAGAGAGTGATAAAGATGTAAAATTCACCATGAAGAGGAGGAAGGAAATGACAGTAAGAAAGAGAAAAAAGAGAAGAAGCCAACAGAACCAAGTTCCCCTAAAACCAAAGAATGTTTTGTGGAAAAGGGAACAGGTGATTCACTAAAAGAATCCAAAGTGAACAGGGATGATCATCCTGGAGAAGACCTGGATATGAGTGACTGAATGTTGCCTCCGTGGGCATGCAGCTGGATACGTGCACAGTATCATTCCTTTCTGTGACCTCTCAATGCTGTTTCTGTTCCTCCCAAACCTAGATGCTTACAGCTCTGGATACAGAGCTTCTGCTATTGATACTACTGATTTACATCCAAAAGCCTTTAGCAAATGATACAGGAGTAATCAATTCTTGATGTGGTGAAACCCGATTGAGTAAGCAAGCAGTTTTAAAACTATTCTGGTGCTGCTTCGAAGCAAAAATGAAAAGCTGCATGCATCTACAGCGCCGTGGATTGTTTATGTTGTATGATCCCCTTATTAAGTAAGTTCACTGACAGTATTTCTAGAATTTGATCCATTGCTATAATAGAGCTATGTAGGGAATGCACTGATTGCATGTTAACTGTGGCAGGAATATCCTACATGTCATTAAAACCTTCCAACATGATGGATATTCTAATGGTCTCGTTTGTTGATGTGGCAAATTGACATTTTTATTAAATTTTTTTGTCAATGTTTATTTATTTTTGAGAGGGAGAGAGAGACAGAACATGAGCAGGGAAGGAGCAGAGAGAGAGGGAGATACAGAATCTGAAGCAGGCTCTAGGCTCTGAGCCGTCAGCACAGAGCCCGATGGGGGGCTTGAACTCACAAACCGGGAGATCATGACCTGAGCCGAAGTCAGACAGTTAACCAACTGAGTCACCCAGGTGCCCCTAAAAAAACCATTTTTAAGCCATTTAAAGCATTTAAGCACCCCAACATTCTTATCTGGAAATGAACTTGTGAAATAGATCACCCTTTAAGCCTTTTAGCTAAATCTTTGTGGCTTTTGTTTAACTTTGAAAGGTTCTATGTGCACTAACCTTTTATGACTAGGCTCTAATTACAGAAACAAGATTTGAAATGAAATTGTCTTTGTCACTGAGCAAATAACATATTCTGAAGTAGAGTTGTATCCTGTTTTCATAAGGTGTTTGGGAATTTGTTTCCTGAAATAATTGATTCCACATCTACATCAGTGAAAGCTTCTGCCTATCCGGAGTGCATCTGTGAAAGAAAGTGATCTCTTGTCCCGGTTTTCCATTTTCCACTCTTTTATTAGTTTGTTTTAATCTCAGTGTTGGAAAAGGTGGGGGGTAGGGCATTTTCAATTGATCTTCACATACTTTTAAAATAAGACAAAATACTTTTAAATAAATGTTTACTATTTTGAGAGAGAGAGAGAGAGAGAGAGAGAGAGAGCGCGAGCGAGCATGAGCACGCATGAGCAGGGTAGGGGCAGAGAGGAAGGGAGAGAGAAGATCCCAAGCAGGCTCCACACAGTCAGCACAGGGCCTGATGCGGGGCTCAATCCCAAGGAAGCCTGAGATCATGACCTGAGCCAAAATCAAGAGTCAGACACTTAACCGACTGAGCCACCCAGGAGTCCCAAGACAAGTCTACTTGCTAACGTACTTTTATGTGACCTCAGGTATGAAACCAATCAGTTTGTGTTACTGTTACTGCAATAGTAATCTTATGCACACAGTAATTGCATGCTAAATGCAAAGTAGTTAAGGCAGCTGTTTTCTTGGTTACAGGAGTTTTTCAAGGTTCACTTCTGTGCAGAAAAAACTAAAGTAGGCTACACTCTGCATCATGTTGATGTACAGTTTCTGAAATTGGTTTATAAGACTTTGTTAATAAAACCCTTATTTCATGTTCCTGTAAAAAAAAAAGTGGGCACAGTCAATATAGAATATAAAAATTAGTCAAGAATTGGCCTTTACCAGCTGTAGGAGCGTGGAGTGTAGTTAATCCTGGATCTTTCAAGAGTGCCGGTCTGCCTTACGCCCGTCCTCACTGCATGGGAATCTAGTTTACATACACGTGCATCTAATACAGTGTGCGCCACTGAAGACAGTTCGTATAAAGGGTCATATAGAAGTCCCCTCCGCCAAAGATTCAGCCCTTCCCCTGCCTTCCTCCCTGGTGTGAAAGATCCATCCCCTGACTGGTTGGATGTGCCATTTCAGTGATTGAGGGAGGACCCCTGGAGCACATCTACCGGCTGAAGCAGTTCCATTTTCACTGGGGCGCCATCGATGCTTGGGGCTCGGAGCACACTGTGGACAGCAAGTGCTACCCGGCAGAGGTATGCTGAGCAGCATGGGGACAGTGACAGCTGTGAAGTGGGCATCATGCTGAGGTCCTGAGAAATTATCAGGGAGAATCCGAGAATTCCTATAAATGCTAAATAGCTCTTTTGGGCATATTTGGTTATTCCCGGTTTATACATGTAAAAATGGGATCTGCCCTCATCTCAAATAATAGAGCACCAATGAACCTTAAGATCCTAAAATGGAAATCTTCCAGAATTCCATGCGGGGCTCAAATTATAGCCTGGAGTTGTTGCCCAGGCAACAATGCAGGACCACCAGATTAACTTAATAAAAGTGAGAATTGGTAGGAGCCTAAATGAAGGCTGTGGCTATAGAAACAGAAAAAGAGCAGGATTTAACAAGCATTTCTGAAATAAAAGCAACAGGGCTTGGAGGCAGGGGCCGCCTCAGGAGAGGAGAGGAGCAAATTAACCGTGACCTTGTGGGTCTTACTTGGGAAGCTGGATGATGGTGCATTGATGAATAATGGGCAAGAAATAATTTGTAGGGAAGTACAGGGAACAATTAAGGAAACACAGTTTATTCTTAAAAATTCCCCCCTTCATTTGGTTTTAAATGTTACCGTAAAAAGAAGCACATTTTAAGTGGTTATTCCTCAAAGAAATTTATCTTCAACTCTTGTCCAATTCCCAGACGGAGAATCTATTTCTCTCAATATAAACATCTCTCCTTTAGATGCAGATGGATTTGGGATATGATGATTTCATGCAAATCAGCATGGGGATGGATATATTTTACTCCCTCCCTGAACTATAACCCACTTTGCTGTATTTGTTTTCTTTTGTTTTTCTCCAAATAAATCCCTCTAGTCGGAAGTAATGTTAACTGCTGTTCCTGCGTATAGTTCTTCCTGTTATTTATTTCTATCTCATTTTGCATCAGATTGGCGTAGCTTTTCTCAGTGGCTTTATTTTCGGTGAGGAAACGTTAAAATATTGTATGTTGAACAAGGCTGTTTTGGAGCAATCCTATACGGTCATGTGTCAAACCGTCTCTGGATATTTCAGCTGCACTTGGTACATTGGAATGCAGTCAAATTTGAAAACTTTGAAGACGCAGCACTGGAAGAAAATGGTTTGGCTGTGATAGGGGTATTTTTAAAGGTAAGAAAGTCTTCCCAACTTTACATGATGAAAAGATATAACATTGTAATATTAAGATCTAAGTGTATTGGGACCAATAAATACCCCATGATGGACTTGTGGAATCACTATGTTGTACATCTGAAACTAATGTAAAATTGTGCATCAACTCTACTTCAATTTCAGAAAGAAACCACAGTGGACAATGGTTAAAACAAGAGAGTGCTATGAATATATTTCAAATGATATAAGGATGCACAGTCCAGGGGCACCCGGGTGGCTCTGTCGGTTAAGCGTCCAACTCTGGATTTTGGCTCCGGTTGTGATCTCACGGTTATGAGATCAAGCCCCGTCTAGGGCTCTGTGCTAAGTGGTAGAGCGTGGAGCCTGCTTAGGATCTCTCTCTCTCCTTCTCTCTGCCCTTCCCACAACTCCCTCTCTCTCTCAAAACAAAAATGTACAGTCCAAAAGAGTAGTAACAAGCCACATATAGGAAACGAGCTGTTGAAATGTGGCTTCTTTGATGATGGGACAATTTTTCACTTTAATTAATTAAAATTTCAATGTAAGAACTGGTATTTATTATTTATTCTAGAGAGAAAGAGAGAAACAGTGCACGCAAGTAGGGGAGAAGGACAGAGGAGGGGGAAAGAGAGAATCTTAAGCAATCTCCATGCTCACAACCCTGGAATCATGACCTGAGCCAAAATCAAGAGTCAGACGCTCAACTGACTAAGCCACCCAGGGGCCCTACGAACTGATATTTAAATGGAGCAGGGGCACCTTTGCCTGCAGGCACACTAACCCCATCAGGAAACAGCCTGCTTATTTGTTCTGTGTCTAATTTAATTCAGTGACATTTATAGCAGTCTAAATTGTTAGTTTGAGTGTAGTTTACATAGTGTGATTGGTTTGTTTATATGTAATAACCAGGTGGCTAATTTTAATTCATATTCTGTTCTGATATCAAAAGTGAGATGTCAGTTACTTTTAATATCTTTTCATTGCTTCTTCTTTAGCTAGGAAAACGTCACAAAGAGCTGCAGAAATTGGTGGACACTTTGCCATCCATCAAGCATAAGGTAATTGTTCCCCGCTAAATCACTTGGAATACATTTTGTGTTTAACCTCAGAGTGGAGACACTGACAAGGAGCTTGGAAAGGTGCCCTGGACGACAACTTGCCACGCAGGATGCATGATGCATGCGTTGAGAGCGCTCTGCCCCCCCCCCCAGGACACCCTGCAGGGGGCAGAAGGGACCGTCTTGGTCACGTGCGCGCTGACCGCCTTGGTTCTGCTGCCTTGCCACCGAGCTGGGGACTCAGGAACATGGTGCCGTCCCCTCCTCTGCTCAGACCCCTCACCTTCGAAGTGCCCGAGGACGCCCTCAGCAGCTCTGTTGGCCGGACCTCCAGTCCCGCAGGCAGGGAGCAGGGAAGAGAGGGACGGGCACTTGGCCAGCCGGGAAGAGCAGTCCCCAGCCCGGCAGCATGGCCGCCGTGTCCAGGCCTTAGGATTAGCTGTTCCTTCCCGACAGTCCCAAAGGGGTGCTCCCGGAGGTCCTCACCTGCCCTCTGTCTCCGTCTTGTCCC
>NC_043717.1:11259682-11296641 GCF_006229205.1 Suricata suricatta
AAATATTAAACAAAAAATAAAAATAAACTGAAGATTGTTATCTCTGAAGAATATGTTTTAAAGAAAGCAAAAATAATATATAAGCAACAGAAGCTAGCAGTACATTAGAATATGTGCATTTCGACCAAGTAGTATCTATTACAGTAAAGCAAGGACGGTTCGTTATTAGCAATGATATTAACATACTTCATCACATCAGTGAATCTAAATGGAAAAATCCTACTGTTAAAAGGCATTAGCAAAATTTACTATTCAGTTTTTTAAATTTTTAAATAAAATAGAAACAAATGGAGATTTCCCTAACTAGATTAAAAGAGATTGATCTCAGTTCCAAAGTAAATAGTATGTTTAATGTGGAAAGAATTGTTACCATACACAATTTTGTTTTATGTTCTGGAAGTAGCCAGTACAATTAGACCAGAAAAGAAAAAATAAATTAGAGAAACCATAAAAACTACTTCAAAAATAAGGTAGTTCAGTAATGAGTGGATTATAACATTAATTTATAGAAATCAATACTTTTTTAAAGTTTTTTTTTATTTATTTGAGAGAGAGAGAGCACACACACATAAGCTGGGTAGGAGCAGAGAGAAGGAGAGACAGAGTTCCAAGCAGGGCTCCCCACCCTCAGCAAAGATGCCTGATGTGAGGCTCAAGCTCACGAACCATGAGATCATGACCTGAGCCAAGACCAAGAGTTGGATGTTTAACCAACTGTGCCATCTAGGTGCCCCTAGAAATCAGTACACTTAAAGCACATATAAATCTATGTATCACAATATATAAATCACCATCAGTTAAAGGATGTAGTGATATAAAGTTATAATGGAAGAATGAATACTATTATAAGGGAAACAAAAGTATAAAATGCCTTGGAATAAGCTTAAGAAGAAAATTTGACAAGTAACCTTAAAATATCCCTGAAGGACACAAAACAAGAATTCATAAAATTTATACCATGTTATTGAATCAGAATTCTCCCTGACTTGTTATTATCCATTACTTGCTTATTCTCCATAGACCTGATGTGGTCCTCTGACTGTGGCAGTTGGATTTTTAGATAGATGTGCTCCTTCTAAAATCATGTGGCGAAATGTACAAGCATAAATAGTAGCCAGGGAAAATTCTGAAAGTGAAAATGAGAGATGATTAGATCTACAAAGTTATAAGATCATAATAATTAAATAGTGTGGTACCGGCACACAAATAAAGAGATCACTGGAGGGAAGAAAGCTTTAAGTTCAGAAATATGTCCAAGCACATATGAGAATTTAGTTTGTGATAAAGGTACATCTCATCTTAACTAGAGGAAAAGATGAGATTCTTCAGTAAATGCTAACGTGGGGACAACCAGGCAGGCCTTTTTGGGGAGAAAAATTAGATTCATACTTTACACAAGAATATATTCCACATATATTAAATGTTATAAAATACTGCCATAAAATTGCTAGGACAAGCATAGGAAAATCTTTTTAAACCTCCACATGGAGCAAGCTTTTCTAACACTGCATCAAAACCAGAAGTCCTAAAGAAAGCAACTAATAAATTAGACCACATAATTTTTTTAAATCTATGTGATAAAAGCCACCAAAAACAAATGACAAAACACAGAGCTTACCTGTTCATAAGCCTGGGCTTGGTGACCTATATGTTTAGTCTGCGTTTATCCTTCGTATTTAAAAATTGACCTAACACAGGGGCACCTGGCTGGCTTGGTCAGTTCAGTGTCCAATTTCAGCTCAGGTCACAATCTCGCAGTTCGTGGGTTCGAGTTCCATATAGGGCTCTGTGCTGTCAGCACAGAGCCTGGAGCCTGCTTCCGATTCTGTGTCTCCCTCTCTCTCTCTGTCCCTCTCCCACGCTTGTTCTCTCTTTCTCTCTCTCTCTCTCTTTTTCTCTCTCTCTCTGTGTCTTTCTCTCTGTGTCTTTCTCAAAAATAAATAAATATTAAAAATCGACCTAACACTGAAAAATAAATCAGGAAAATAAATAAATCACAGAGTCAGTGGCTCATGTGAGGAGTTTTCAAATGAAATCTCTACACAGAAAATTCACTAAGAAAAAAACGTTAGCTGTGCTCTGTAGTCTTAATCACCTGTAATCAGTGTTAGTCATTGTGGGTAAATCTTCCTGGTTGTTTATCTGTACAGACACACATAAGTCATTTTGGTCTTTTATCTACATAAGTACACATAATTTTCTTAACCAAATGGAATCACTGTGTACATGCCATTTTGTTCCTCTTTTCACTCAGTGATCTGTGAAACATTTTATCCACAAACGTCATCTTCAGAGTCACTTTTAGTGGCTAGGTACTAGTCCATTTTATTGATGTAATGTAACTTACTATACTTGAGCGATTTCTGATCTTTTATATTTAGCTGAGTAAAAATAAATCTTAAGTACTTGGACACATTCTTAATTTCTGAGCGTATATGCATAACTTGTTTGCCACTCGCCCCTGGTCACAACCCTGCCTCTGCCGCTCTACTTGGCCTGCAGTCTGTGATCCATACACATTTCACATGCTTGAAGTCAAGTGTTCCATAGTGAGGATGCTCAGAAAGCCGGGGGGCAGGGAGAGCGAATGGCACCAAGCCGCTGTTGGGGCTGCTCCTGTTTGTACTGAGCTGCATTGTCTAATCCATGAGCAACTAGCTGCGCGTGGCCCTTTCCACTGAAATATAAACACATTCTACCAAAAATTAAAATAAAAATTCAGTTCCAAGGCACCTGGCTGGCTCAGTCATTACAGCAGACTGTTGATCTTGGGATTGTGAGTTTGAGCCCCACCTTGGGTGTAGAGATTCCTAAAAACTAAATAAATACACTTTTCAACAAATCAGTAAGTAGGTAAGTAAATAATTCAGTTCCTTAGTTGCACTGGCCACATTTCAAGCATTCAGGAGTCATATGTGGCTAGTGGCTACTATAATGAATCATGCAGAAGACATTTCCATCATTACAGAAAGTTCTATTGGACAGTGCTGGTGGGGCGCATCCCACTGCCTGTTAAGACATCCACATGCGGGGGGCGGGGGTGACAGGGCCCTTGACCCCGAACCTTTGGATCCCAAGTACCCCACCCACTTCGCCAGCTCCTGTTACTCCCCTCCTCATACATTTCATTCCCTGCTTAGCGGTGAAGGCATTCCTAACCAGAAATAAGTTGTTCTGTATCTAGTTTTAGAAGAATGTTTCAGAATTGTTAAAAATGAAAGTAATTTATTCATGAAGTTAAACTCTTACTCCACTGAAATCATTTACACTTCTTACTTCTATTTCTAGCTTGAGCAGTTTCGGACCCTGCTTTTCACTTCAGAGGGGGAGAAAGAGAAAAGAATGGTGGACAATTTCCGCCCCCTTCAGCCCCTAATGAATCGCACTGTCCGCTCTTCCTTCCGTCATGATTATGTACTGAATATACAGGCGAAACCCCAGCCTTCAACTCACCAAACGACTCCCTAAGATGCTCATATCTAACTAGTACTTTGCTTTAATGAATAGCTTTTTAGAGATTGCTAACGGGACTATTCTAAATACCCGCATTTGATAATAATTGTAGATGCACATTTCTTGGTGTGGCCATGCTCCTTCAGTCTTTGAGGAAAGCTCTTTGGTAAATAAGTTCTTAACTTTTATCATTAATGATGTTTAACACTGACGTAGCAGTAAGAGACACAACTTTGTCCTACAGCAACCTGTTGGTAATTGTAATGTTTTGTTATGTCTGATATCTGAGATGTCCTCTTATGTTTATTAGTTAGTAACTCTGTAGAGTTATAAGTACGGATGGTAATCAAAATATTTAACACGGGTAAGGCGCAGAATGCAGGCCTTTCAGAAAGGGCTCCAGGGCCCAGACTGGTACTTCCGGCTAGCTGAACATTGGCCATGGTTTTAGGGATATTTCATTTCAAAATCTGAATGTATATTCTTTTATAAGGCCTTCTCAACGAGTATATTTGCCTGATCTTTTGTCGTTATCCCTTGTACATGATATGCTTACTGACTTACTATCAGTTTATGATCTAGAAAAAAATATTTTGTAGCTCTAAGAAAACAATTTACTTATAACCAGGAATCCTTGTGCACTTCTGAAGATCAAATCTTTAACTTCAAGACCTGACTGTATAGAAAGCATATACAGGTAATTTTAAAGAAAATGCTTGAAGTTCCTGGAATTTAAAATTCTTTCATGCTTTATTTACAGAAATCTCTTTCAAAAGACTAATAATATAACGGTCTGTAGTTTATAGTGTTATTTGCATTGTTTGTACACTGTTTCATAGAATATAATATTTTCCACAATGACGGAACTATCTTGTCTTTCCTTAAAAACTGCCTGAACTTTATTTTTTTAGTTGAGGTTCTGTGCAAGGCAGGCACTCAACACAAATCTCAACACGAATGTAATGGTTTAAATGACCTCTAGAGAGAAGATTGACGGGCTAAAACCTAGAGAATTCTACGTATTTTGGGGAATCTGTGCCATTGTTGCCTTTACTTGTAAATATCTTGGAATGTTTCTCGTTGCCTATAAGCCTGTGTTCAAACTCAATATTGCAGTTACTAGTGGTATTTCTTTCATTACTATGCTAGTCATCTGACCTGCAACGTAGGGTTGGATGAGTAGACTTGACACTACTGAGCGATATACTGAAAAAAGTCAAGATGGTAAATTTTATGTGTATTTTACCAGAATTAAAAATAAACAATACATTTAGTAGGAAAAAAAAAAAGGGTTGGAGTTGTATATGTAAGTTTCCGGGGGGATACCTGCTCATAAAAAAGGGAGAAGCTGCTCCCGGGTGGCCCATTCCATTAAGCATCAGACTCTTGGTTTCAGCTCAGGTCATGATGATCTCACGGTTCGTGAGATTACGCCCCGCATCGGGCTCTGCACTGAGTGTGGAGCCTACTTAAGATTCTCTCTCTCCCTCTCTGCCCATCCCACAGTTGCACTCTCTCTCTCTCAAAAATAAATAAATAGACAGATAGATAGATAAATAAATAAATAAATAAATAAATAAATAAATAATTTTTTAAAGAGGGGGGTAAAGGCATTTGCTTCTAGAGTATATGCCTTCTCTGGGAAGAAAATGAATAAAATTCTTAAAAAGATAAATGTGAGGGGAAAAGTTTATGGCAACTTTATCTAATCGATCTGTTCAAGCCATTGTTAATCTTTAAAAGGGTAAACACACACGGTAGGCATTTTCCAGAGGACAAGGGGCTTCCCTCCTAGGCCTCTGGCGATGTCTTTGTGGAAAATTCTATTGCAGTGAGTCTTCCAAATTGGAGTGAGAACCCGTGCACCAATACCTGACTTGGCCTTGTCTTAGAGCTACGAAGGATGCCTTTAGTGGGTGTATCCCAGCTTGGCACCCCTGATTCACCTGCACCTGGCGTTTTGGTGTGATTATTAACAGCCCCCTCTCACTCTCAACCGTGTCCTGCTTTGCATGATCAATTCTTGGTCACCGTGCCTGCAGAGGTTATATGGAAACTGCCTTGGGCAGGTGTGCTTTTTTCTCCGTGCTTAGTCAGGTGACCTCCAAAGGGGCGTTGCACATTCTGGGCCTACTGATACATCCTAATGAGACAATTTGTGTCCTTTGTGCCCCCCAAAGTGTTTTACTCATACCTTCCTAAACAGAAGGGGGAATATGGGCTTGAGAAAGAAGTTTGTATTAACATTGCTGCTTATCTTCATTAAATACTACAATAAAACCCTTTCTTTACAATATTAACATTTGTCGGATGGTGTTTTCTTCCTATTAGTTTTCTTTTTTAATATGTAAGATGTCTGTAAAATTAGACATCCTCTACCATGTAGATCAGAAAGTGACTGGAAGACTCGTAATGGATTTATCAGAAAAGCACGATGCACTGACATCACCAGCAGAGACTGCCAACCCTTCCCCCTCTCCTGGGCTACATGGATTAGGGTGAGGTTGCCTATTCTGAAAGCAGGCTTCTACCTCAAAAAAGTTTAGGATGGTGCCTTTCCCTAGCTCACTGGGGGACCCGTTTCTTTTGGTGTGCTAGTAAAATTACAGTGTTGTAATCATTTTAGGTATTTTTCTGTGTTACTAGAAGAACCAACATGAGTTACTGAATTCATACCTATTCTAACTTCACATTTTATTGTCTTTTTATTTCAACCTTCTTGGTTAAATTCTTTCTCATAAAATTTTACTTATCAAAAATGGGTATCACTTTTTTTAAGCAAATAGGGTCCAATTTTACTATACAATGAGTACATGTAAACAATACTGGCTTCTTTACATAGAGATAGTGAGGCATCCTTGTTAGGAACTGAATGTCTCTGACCCTCCCTACCAAATTCATAGGTTGACACCCAGCCCCCCAGTGTGATGGTATTAGGAGGTAGGGCCTTTGGAAGGTGATTAAGTCAAGAAGATGGAGCCATCATTGATAGGATTAGTGCCCTCTAGAAGAGACCCCAGAGGGCTCCCTCACCCCTCTGCGGAGTGAGGATAAAGCAAGAAGACGGCCATCAATGAGCCAGTGAAGGAAGTTCTCACCAGACACTGAATCTGCCCGCACCTTCATCTTGGCCTTCTAGCCTCTAGAACTGCGAGGAATAAACAACCCAAAGGGACTAAGACCCTTGCCATCCCTGTGTACATTTTGCTTCTTGCTTTTTGAGTTCCACCACTCTTCAGAACTGGTACTTTGGTTTGGGTTCTGGGCGGCGACAGGGACTCTGCCACATTTTCCCAAGCCGCCCGCAGTCTTTCGCTTAGAACTTGTCACCAGAGGAAAGAATCGAGTAATAAGCACTATCACTGCATAGTTCGCCCCTCTTTTGATCAGTTGTACAAATGTAGGTTTGCATGTGCTTTTCATGTTGATACACATTAAATATTTTATTTTCCTGTCTTAGGTAATAACTGTAATCTGGAAAATATATAAAGCCCTTGGTATAGCAATGCCGGTCAGAGAGGATTGAGATCCCATTGTATGTCCCTGACTAAATCTGGTGACTGATCCTGAAATTAAAAGTAGGTGAGAAATGAAATGTTCTTTCCTGAGAATTTTTGCATTGACTATTCAGTGAATCCTCGTACCAAAGTCCTACTAGAGCAAGGAAAAACCAAATTAATTGAAAGACTACCATCCTGGCTTTCAGAGAGTAGACATTTCTTTTTCTTGCTCTCTCTTGATGTTTACAATAAGTGTGAGATACAGTTATAAATCATTCTTTGGTCCTCTTACAATAACTAAGATTCATATGTACTAATAACATTATTGTAGCATCTACACAAGTAAAAAAAACCTTTCTTTGACTTCTTGAAGATAATCATCTATTTTCTACTGATGATGTAACATTAAAACTTAGGCATTTTCCCACAGAGAGGGAATAAACTGAAATGAACATACCTGAGAATAAGTAGATGTTGCATGTCAGGAACCAAGACAAATCTATGTTATGTTGTAGACTAAAGATAGCTTTGTTCTATTTATCAGGATATTATAGTAGAATGTAGCTTTGCATTAGGTTTTTACATACCTTATTTTTATTTTGTGATTTATTGAATTCAAATTTGGGTAACTATATTCAGGCTTGTTCATGAACATTTATTCAGTGGTTAATTGTTGAGGATAAAAGTCTAACTCCTACAAAGGGAGATTTACGTTCATTTGTAAATCATAATAAAATAAAATCTAGGGGCACCTGGCTGGCTCAGTCGGTTAGATGTTCAACTTCGGCTCAGGTCATAATCTTGCAGTTCACGAGTTCGAACCCCACGATGGGCTCTGTGCTGACAGCTCAGAGCCTGGAGCCTGCTTCTGGTTCTGTGTCTCCTTCTCTCTCTGCCTCTCCCTTGCTCTGCTCTCTCTCTCTTTCAAAAATAAATAAACATTAAATTTTAAATAAAATCTAAAGCTGTATCCTTTTTTAATTAGGAGCATCTTCATAGAAGACATTCTCATTTGCTCTCACATGAAAGTCTGGTCTAACTCATGTTACGCTTTCAGAATGGCAGCATAAATCCTGGTCGCCGGAACCAGCAAAATTGCCAATTTGTACAGCTACATTTTTTTGCCAGTCAGGGCATTCTCCAGTTAGGGGCTATAATCGCTAAGTCTCCACCTTCAAGGAGTTTAAGGTTTAGTGCAAGAAGCAGCTTTGTGAAGGCCTCAAAGTAGAATATAGTATGAGATGTGTTATAAAAGGTGAAATACTTGAGCAAGGAGCATACACAGGACAACAATCTCGAGAGGATAGGGGAGTTTTCACGTGGATGCTGATGATGTAACACCGAATGTGTCAGAGACACCATTGCCAGGCACTATACCAACACACAGCATGTATTTGGGAACTATTATCACTACCTTGGTTTTTACAGATGAAAAAAACAAGGACTAGACAGTAAAGAGTTTACTCAAGGTCAGAGAGCCAAGGCTTGAGTTTCCCACCCTATCCAACTCCCAAGCCTAGGACCCTAATTACTGATGCACTGAGCTGGACAAGGTCAGCTTGGAGGTGTGTTAGTCCAAGCGTGTCTGTAAGAGGGAGCAGGGCAAGGCTTTATGCAGTTTGGGCTTTGGGTGTCTGCTGAATGAGTCTAAGGAGAGACTAGGAGAAGCAGGGGCTGTTTAGTAATTGGATTGCTCAGTGATTTTGATTTGGAGGAGAGAGCAACAAAGGTAGGCCAAGGAAGTTATCCAATCACTAGAAAAATGGGGGTTGTTAATCATTTTGCCGCTGCAGTATGTCCTCAAGAGAAGCATTTTTCACTTGGTCGTGTCTCTGGCCTTGTATATGCCCCTCACAGTCTGATTATTAGTGCAGCTGATTTTACTTTATCAATCCTACTCTCGTGGCCTTAACCTCCACTGTGCTATTCCAGCTGCATCCTTTGTTTTGCAAACCAGAGTAATTTACCTAAAACACAAATAAAACGACAAACCTCAACCTAAAAGCTTTCAGTGGTTCCCTATTGCCTACAGAAAGTACGTAATTAAAGCTTCTTACCATGGTTTCCTAAGCCCTTCTCTATAACCCGGCTCCACTCCACCTCTACTGCTGTGTTCCTTGGTAACTCTGAACTGGCCTTCATTCTTGCGGGTCTGACCGATTCCACATTGTTTCATCCCTCAGTGCCTTTGCTTATACTGATTTACCATTCTCACCTGGGAATCCCACCCTTCTCCACCTGGGTAAAGGCTACGTTCCTTTAAAACTCAGGCATCAGAAAGGTCTCCCTGAATCCCCGGGTGGACTATGTTAAGTGAGTTCAGTTGCCTGTACCATCTTATGTTATCTATGTATTTGGTCCTTCTCTGTCTCTAGAGTGCATATTCCTTGGGAGTAAACACGCCGCCTTTGCGGCCCAGGTGTCAGATCCCCCTACAGAGAGTGCAGGTGTGAATGGAAGGGGGCGGGATCTGGTGCTTTGTCTGAGGGGCTGATAGGTGGGACCGCAGAAGAAGGCGGTGCCTGGACAAGTCGGCCTGGGAACGGAGGCGATTAACCGTCCAGGATCTAGGTTTCGGGTGGGGATGGGGGACCAGAGAGAGCGAAGTGTAACTTTAACGTCCTAGCCACGAGACACACCACTGTGGTGTGGGGGGAAGGTAGTTATACTACTGGGGAGGGAAGAATTACTTTCAGGGCGGGGTAGGAATTTTCGGGAAGAAGACATTTATTTGTGCAGTTTTGGAAGACCAGCCGCCTATCGGAAACCCCCACCCTCCGGCGCCTGCCGTCTCGGCTCAGCCAGGATCCCCCCACGGACCCCGCGCTTGCCCGCGTCCGCTCCCTTTCTCGTAAGCCCGCCCCTTCCGGCCAGCTCGTAGGGGCGTGGTTGCCTGGCAACATGGCGGCGCCCGGGAAGGTGAGGTTTCCGGAGAAGCCAAGGTAGGCTGCGCGGGCGGTGTTGAGTTGAGAAGAGGGGACGGAGCTGTCCGAGGCTGGACTCGGAGGATGTGTAGGGGAGCTGGGCCAGGCGGGAGCCACCGTGGCCGCCCGAGCGCTTCCTCCCGCGCGCCTCATACTGTCACCGGCGACCGCGGGTTTCGGGAGGCGAGGAGGGGACCAGGTGGCGGGATGGAAGAGAGCCGCCACCCGCTTGGGGAGCGCCGGGGCGATAGTAAATCCGTGTTCTGTGATTAAAACACGGGGAGCATGCTCTCACTCCGGGCCCCGAGCGGTTTCCGGCGTCTGGGCGCGGCGGCGGCGGCGCGGGGAGCGGGCGGGGGCGCTGGGGCGGCGCCGCAGGTGCGCTCCGTTGATCCCGGCGTGTGCGCGCGTCAATCTTCCAGCCACAAAAAGTACCGAGCTGCCCTGAAGAAGGAGAAACGGAAGAAACGGCGGCAGGAACTCGCTCGATTGAGAGACTCAGGTAACCGATGCCTCAGCCTGTTTTCTCTGTACGAAATTGCTCTCTCCGCTCCCTTCCTCTCTTGAACTTCCCAGTGTCAGAAGGAAACCGAGTATCGCGTCCGCTGAAAAATTACCGGGGCCACTGCCTCCCGAGTAAAGTTAGGCTAGACCCCCTTCAGAAACGATGTTTACGTACTGGAAAGGGGAGGAAAAGGTCATGGCGAGTCACCACTGATGCTGCGTAAGTATTTATGAAGTAGCTAATATGACAGGCGCAGGCATCGTGAATTGCAGCAGCTTGCACGTAGTAAGTATTCAGTGAATATTTTCCTTTGTAAAACCAGAACTCGAGGGGTTTAGACATTTTACAAGTTCTTCTCAAACTTGAGTAACACAAGAGACCCTTTGTTGACTCAGATTATTATTAATGTCATTTAAATATATCGAAGTGTAATGCTAGATACGAAACTCTAATTCGACTCTAAAACAGTATGTTTACGGATAATAAAACCAAGTGAAGTTACACATCCGGTACAATTCAAATCTACTTTCAAGTAACGTTGGGGGTGATGTGAAACCAGCTTACAGCACGAATATGGTTCTGATTGAAGTTTGGTATGCCACCGTGCTTATCTACCAGTTTTGTTTGTTTTTTCCTATTAAAATACTGCGGCACCTTCGTCCCTACTGGTTTCATGTGTCCTTCCCATGGCAGAATCGAACATTTATATCTCAAACCTGCCTGCTTACTACAATGAAATTAGTACTAAGTTATAAAAATTATATAGTCGTTATAAATGCCGACGGAAGCACTGGAATAACACAGTATTGATTATTCAGACAATTCTCTCTCTCCTTTTTTTTGGTTATAGTTGATATGTTGTATTTCACATGTAAGATGTAACGGTTTCGTATTTGAATACATTGCAAAAATGTATCTAGACAATTCTATGGGCTCTAGTAACCAAGAGTCTCCGGTCATGGGAAACATAGTTCCATTTTATTTACCATTAGAGTTGCCCAGTAATTATTTTAGTAACCATACTTGGAGTATTTCAAATGGGAAGAGTGCCTTGTTTACCTGCGGCCTGTGGTAGCATCTCTCTTTTATTCATTCAAGACTGAACCACTAAACACAGGACAAAGCATCAGGGATGAAAGGGAAAAACAGGGTAGGTTGGAGTTATTGGCGTGTGCCCACCCTCACCCCCGAGCCCCCTTAACGATCTCAACTACGTTACTTTGTTAACCTATTTTCTTCCAACATAACTTTTTTAAAAACTTCATCTTTTTCTTTTCCTGTTTTAAATCCTAGAGCTGTTGTTTGTATTGTGTCAATTTTTCTCCCCTTTGACTTTGTAAAATGCTTTTAGAGTGAGCCTTTGTAGAGAGGCGAGCTGGTCGTGTGCTTTGGCAGTTTAGTCAGTCGAAGGACGCAGTCACTGGTTTGGCCAGGATTATGCCCCTACTTTGGCCCACTCCAGCTCCCAACCCTTGGTGGGGCTTCCTGAATGGTGTGGCTTCCCAAACACTGCCGTTAATTGTAGCACATGCTGGATGTGGGAACAGTACCCAGAAGGCTAGAATAGATGTTCTATAAGAATTGCTGTAAGAGTGAGTTGGAAACTGAGTGGTAGAAATTTCTGGAGTATTGACCTCTCATTTTACTGGAAGCCTCTTTAGCATCCAGTTCTACTCGAAATAGCCCGAGATGAGCTGTCTTGTCAGGAACTAAGGTGACGTTAAGAATAAAAAGCACGTTGTCTCATTCAAATATATACACTTAGTTAGCTATACTGTACTTTTACGTATCCTTGCATATGTACATGTAGAGCAAACGCTATGCCCGGTACTGTTAGTGATCACCTGTGAGGAGTATGAGCTTGATTTGGGGAGGATGGAGGCGTGGAGTGAGTCAGGCAACATGGTTTTGAGCCTCAGCTGTGCCCAGGCCATGTCGACGCTGAGGACATGCGTCTGTGGGGTAAGCAGTCATCGCCCTGGCGCCAGGTTCCTTGGAAGGCCGTCTCTGTACATTAGCTCATTTAATAATCTGAATAACTAGATTTTATTCTGTGTGAGTTAGGACTTACCCTGTTTTTTTTTTTTTTTACCTATTTTAATTTCAGGTGCTAAAATAATGTAGCTGCTTAAGTAAATTATCTAGGACAGGGTGCGACTTTGATTAGACCTCTACTCAATATATGTGAGACAGATACAAAGTCTTTTTCCTTTAAGCCTGAGACCTTCTGTTTTATTTCCTTAGGGTCCCTTCAGTTTTCCTCATTTTTTCTCAAATTTAAATTCTGAATAGGAAAGGATATGAGTTTTTATTATATTAAGAATACTTTCCCACGTTCTTACTTTGAAAACACTCCAGTGTACAGAAAGTTGAGAAAACGTTGCAATAAACATCTATGACCCCTTCATCTGGTTTTGTCAGCTGTTAACGTTTGCTGTACTTTCTCTCGATTTATGTGCACACATATGTGCACATTTTGTCCTGCACTCTGCGTGTCAGTTGCAGATAGCATGACCTCTCACCCCTAAATCCTTCATCCTGCGTCTCCCAGGAATAAAGACCACAGTGTCAAACTTGCCGCCAAGTAAAGGCACAGCCCTTCAGTCCTGATACACAAGCCGCACAGGACCTTTCCCAGTCCGAGCCTGATTATTGTGCAAAGCCCTAGGCAGTTGCCCTGCCGTTTGGATTGGCACATCTTTTGATTAGCTCCCAGTTACACTCCTTGTGACAAATACTAGAAAGCCGACGCTGTATACCTGTCACTGCACACATCAGGGGACCTGTGATGTCACATTGTTCCCCTCTTAGTAACTCTAGGAGCGGTCAAAGTGTCGCCAATCAGATGGCTCCATTGTTGAGCGCGGTCCGCCTTTAATTAGTACTCAACAACGCGCTTGCGCTCATGTTCCGAGATGGTGTAAATAAATTTCTTGCCAACAAGCTTTCATCCAGTGTTTCCAGCATTTTTTTTCTAAACAGTTCTTACAGTGACAGTTCCAAAAATGACAGCTTTGCTACATTTTTTTGTTGCCATTCATCTGTAAAGATCAATGTTCCTTCTCACACTCTATCTCCTTTTTGAGTATCACAATGGAAGCATCAATTAATTTTTTAAATTTAATGTGTTATCTACCATTATTGTTCCTTTTGGGTATCGAGATTGTTTCAAATTTGGTTGAAGCCTCTAATGTTAGAGGCTTTTTTATTAGAAGGGCTTTAAAAACAGGTTTGTACCATAATTGTAAAGATTAGATTTTTATCTTCTTTCTTTTTTCTTTCTGAATCATTGACCAAGGTTTGACAATATTCAGATCATTTAACAAACCATTTAAATCCCCTTAGGACTGCCACGGGAGGAGGAGGAGGATGCTGTTACTGACGAACAACACCTAGAAGAGGAGATGCTATTGGAGACAGAGAGGTCAGCCGTGCTCGGAGCGCTTCCTCGTGAGCGCGGCTGCTGTATTTGAGTATTCCAAGTCTTTATGAACTAGTCCAGGTCTTCTGTAAAGCAGCTGATGCAACACAGGTCTTATAAAATACCTCGGATAAGCCATTTAAATCTCTGCCTGACAGACTTAAATTAGATGTTCTCATTTTTCTTAAATGGAAGTAGTTTTCACTATTTTTGCTAATTTATACATGTTTTTGAAAGAGAAATGGAGGGGCGCCTGGGTGGCTCCATCAGTTAAGCGTTCGGCTTCGGCTCAGGTCATGATCTCACGGTTCGTGGGTTCGAGCCCTGTGTCGGGCTCTGTGCTAACCGCTAGCTCAGAGCCTGGAGCCTGCTTCAGATTCTGTATATCCCTCTCTTTGACCCTCCCCTGCTCGCATTCTCTGTCTCTCAAAAAAAAAAAAAATGGAAATAAGTATAAAGTGAAAGAGCCTCAATAAATTCAGCACACTCAGAGATTGCCACCATTAGACATCTAAGTGAGGCTGTAGGGAGGTTGGGGGTCACCTGAATGGCTCAGTTGGTTAAGTGTCTGACTTCGGCTCTGGTCATGATATCGTGGTTCATGAGTTCAAGCCCCTCATCAGGCTCTGTGCTGACAGCTCGGAGCCTGGGGCCTACTTCGGATTCTGTGTCTCCCTCTCTGCCCCTCCCTCACTTATGCTCTGTCTCTCAAAAATGAATAAATGTTACAAATTTTTAAAAAAAATTTTTAATGTTTTTTTAAAATTTATTTTTGAGAGATAGAGACAGCGTGAGCAGGGGAGGGTCAGAGAGAGAGGGAGACACAGATTATGAAGCAGACTCCAGGCTGTGAGCTGTCAGCACAGAGCCTGACGTGGGGCCCAAACCCATAAACTGTGAGATCATGACGTGAGCCGAAGCCGGACACTTAATCGAATGAGCCACCGATGTGCCTCCCCAAATATTTTTAATTAAGAAAAACACACATGTAACCAGGGTGCCTGGGTGGCTCAATTGCTTGAGTCTGCCACGCTTGTTCTGCTCAAGTCATGATCCCAGAGTCATGGATTGAGCCCTGCATTGGGCCCCATCTTGCTCTCTGCACTGAGTGTGCAGTCTGTTTAAAATATCCTCTCTCCCTCCTTGTTTCCCCTTCCCTCTCTCCCCCTCCCTCCCTCCTTCCTTCCCTCCCTCTCCCCCTCCATTTCCCTCCCTCCTCCTCTTCTTCCCTCCCTTCCTCTCCCCATCTCTCCCTTTCTCTCTCCCCCTCCCTCCCTCTCTCCCCCTCTCTCCCTATACCACCCTCCCTCCCCCTCCCTCTCCCTCTCTCCCTCCCTCTCCCTTTGCCTCCTCCCTGCTTGTACTTTATCTTTCTAAAATAAAAAAAAAATTAAGCATGTAGATGTACTTTACATGTTTATTTCTATAATGGGAGGATATTTATGCATTTTAAAAATTGCTTTTCTTAATATATAGGACCTATATTTCAATTTTTCAAAAATCTTTAGTCATTTTTGAGAGAGCATGAACAGGGCAGGGGCAGACAGAGAAGGAGATCCAGAATCCGAAGCAGGCTCCAGGCTCCGAGCTGTCAGCACAGAGCCCGATGTGGGGCTTGAACTCACTGACTATGAGATCATGACCTGAGCTGAAGCCGGACGCTTAACCAGCCGAGCCCCCCGGCGCCCCGGGACCTATATTTCTGTGTTGATCCAGACACCCGATCCAACCATTTCCGTGGCAACACAGTGTCCGTTGTAGTAATGTAGCATAACTCTTTATTCATAATTTATAGTTCTCTACTGAAAGACATTTAGGTTATTTGCTATTAAATAACATTCACTTATTTACTATGAATTTCGTATTTCCTATTATTTATTAATTTATACACACGTACTTTTTACCATTCAGTAAAAAGTTGCCATGAGTATCCACACTTAAATATCCTCGGTGATTGTCCTGTTTTTTACTCAGGAAAATGGCTAGATGTGGAATTGTTGGGTCCAAGGAGAAGTGCACGTACAGTGCAGGCGGGTGGGTAGAAAGGCCAGCCAGTGCGGCCTTTCCGGCTGTGACTCCACGGGTCCACACCCCCGCCCATTCACTCCCACCAGGCGTCAGTGTCTAAACCTGCCGTCAGGAAAGTTGCATTTCATTGTTTCAAATATACATTTCTTAATTAGTACACTTGTGTATTTTCTAATATATTTTATTACCTACTTTAGATTAAGTCTTCCACTTTTCTTTTTGGGAATACATTTTTTAAAAGTTGGCTGTGTAAGCACTGTTATTACTATTAATCCTTGGGACACCTGGGTGGCTCAGTCGGTTGAGCGTCTGACTCTTGGCTCAGGTCATGATCTCAGGGTTCATGAGTTGGACAGTACGGAGTTTGGCATTCTCCCTCCGCTCATGTGCGCGCACCCGCACTCTCTCAACATAAATAAAAATATGGAAAGAAAAAAAGATATCTCTCCTTTATGTGTTGTATGTATGATGTATGTTTTTCTCACTTGTCATCAGTCCTAACCTGGCTTATGGCATTCCTCACCATAGTTTGATTTTCACGTCCTCAACTTTTATCGTGATATCTGGCCTTGGTGTCTGGACTGTAAAAGGCCGCCTCCATCCCAAGATGATGAATCTATTCTGTTTTGTGCTCAGTATTTTTCAGGGGGTAGTTTTTTTTTTCTTTCCCATGTTGTGCAGAATAATGTGCATGTACTTGATGGGGCTCAACCATGCACTTAAAAATGGTTAAAATCCTGAATTTTATGGTACGTATATTTTGCCACAATAAAAAGTAAATATTTTTTAAAAGGAGTAAAATACTTTATAGACACTCTAGCTGTTCAGTAGTGTCTTTACTGGGGAATGTTGCTTCTTTGCATGTAATTCATTCCCGTTCTCCACCAGGGCACATTAATAGGTGCAGTCGTCCAGAAGCCAAAGGAAAGTGCAGTGGTGATGGAGGCCATGCAGAGTGAGCCCGAACTGCATTGCGGCCAGGGCCCCGCCGCTTGCTGGCTGTGTTCCAGGAGCTTGTCTCTAAGCTTCAGTTTCCTCGTCTTAAATCTGGAGATAAAATGGAAATAAAAAAAATCAATCCTAGTAGCCACCTCCTAGAATTAGGGAGACCGAATGAGACGGCAGGTGCATACACTCAACCCCGCTTGCGTTAGAGTCCTGTTACAGTGAAGACGATGCACATGGTATGAAATAGGTCGTTTTTTGTTTTCCCATTTGAGATGCTGCTTTTAAGTCACATAGCAGATCTTTGTGTTCCTTTGTTCTTTGTTCCTGTACAAGTTGAC
This sequence comes from Suricata suricatta, assembly GCF_006229205.1. Lineage (NCBI taxonomy): Eukaryota > Metazoa > Chordata > Mammalia > Carnivora > Herpestidae > Suricata > Suricata suricatta. The sequence continues at coordinate 11,276,800 of NC_043717.1, forward strand.
GATACCGTGTTGAAAGACGAGAGCGAATTCTGCGACAGTAGCGCCCGGCTCTATGTACGGCCTTAACGCGGAGCTGTAGCAGCGACAGTAACGTGGGCGGACGTGACAGTGGTGAGGACAGACTGGGTTTCCTTACTCCTGACCGCAGGGGAAGCCGAGCTCCACTCTTGATTTGTGCGGGGGATTTGCGCCTCTTAAAGGGAGAGTGAGGGAGGAGTACAGGGCCCAGGAGAAGTGGAGACGTGGTGAAGAAGCACAAGGGGTTGGTGAGTGTGGGTGTGACCAGGCCAGCTGCGCTTGTCAGCAGGCAGAAGATTCAGAGGCTGCGACACAGAGGCCGATTCTTAAAGGCTGCATGTCCCATGCGCGGCTCTCGGGTCCTGGAGAGAGACCCATTCGCAATCATAAGCCCTTTTCAGTAAACGCTCTAAGAAAGGGAGGGCGGCGGCCCATCATCCCGTATTGGCTGGAACAGTCCATTTTCCTGGCAGCATTGAGCTTTCTCGGGCGTTTTCGCGGCGCGGGGTGGGGGGGGCCACTACTGGGGGGGTCACTCTGAGGACAGGCCTTCCACTGCAGCAGGCCGTGCTAGAGTCCGCTCCAGGCTTCCCGGGGCAGGGCTCGATGGACTGACGTGCCGGAGCTCTGCGGTCCCGGTCCTCAGCACTGTTCAAGTTGCTCAGCTGTAAAGTTTGTGCCATTTTACTCATTTGAGGTCTTAGATTTATATGCACTTTGCTTCGGTTGATATACAATTAATTTATTCCTCGAAAGAGTCATAAATTAGAAGCATCTATACATAACCTACGAAATGCACCAGAATGTTGATGTATGCTGTGTGACCGTCTCTCCCATGGGTAAAAGATGTGTTCCTACAATCCAGTTGGGAATTAAATCTCTTCCTGTAGGTATCTGATACTGTGAATAGGTGCCCTAGACGAGACAGAAAACCTTATTTAACTCCCGATGTTGCTGAAGTAATACAGACCCATTTCTTGTATTTCACTTCTGTTTTATAAATTCAGTGGCAAAATGGCACTCTAGGTTCTGTACATCATAGGGCGCCTGGGTGGCTCAGTTGGTTAAGAGTCCAATTTCGGCTCAGGTTGTGATCTCACGGTTCCTGGCTTTGAGCCCCCATCAGGTTCTGTGCTGACATCTCGGAGCCTGGAGCCTGCTTTGGATCCTGTGTCTCCCTGTCTCTCTCTGCCCCTCCCCACTCATGGTTTGTGTCTCTGTCTCTCTCTTTCCCTCTCTCCCTCTCTCCCTCCCTCCCTCCCTCCCTCCCTCCCTCTCAATGAAAATTAAAAATAAATATCTGATTGGCTTTTGAAGTTTTGAAATGCAGCCCACCTTTCAATTAGAAACTTGTGCTATTGGATGTCTGAGACGCTTGCCATTTTAAGATGTCACTCTTTATAATTGGCCATTTAAAAAAATAAACTAGACCCCTGCTCATTTATTTTTATAACTCCTTGTCCTCTTAAAACCTGTGGCTTTGATTGAAAGACAAGATCAGGTATGATTTTCCTTCCCTTCTTTGAGCAGTTTAGGTGCCTGGGGCAAGCCACAGGAGTCTCTTGAAGCCACAGGAGTCCGGAGGAGCCGCACAAAGATCTGCGGCCGCAGACGACAGGTTTTCATGGTGCCGCCGCCTTGCGTTGCCACTTGAAAACCGCATAGAAGAGAAAGGGCAGGACCCTGTGAGTGGGAAAAGCTAGATGGCGCTTTGAAACTTGGCATCTTTATTGACTCCTAAACATCACAAGGGGCAACCTAAAAGGAAAGTTGAGTGTCCTCGTCCTCTGTAAAAGATGTCACCGGGATCATGTGTGCACATAGTGATTTTCAGCCGTTTCCCTCTAGGAAAAGAGCCACTGAGATGCAATGCTTTTCCAAGATTGATACTCACATCTTCTGTTCCTCTTTCCACTTAACTGCTTTCTGGGAAATATCTCCCACGATAGCTTCATCATTTTGCTATCATTGGGTGTATTTGTAGATTAACGCTCATTTCTTTTGGTTGCATCATTACATTGATAGGCAAAAGTTACACGAGGCGTGGTTGCTTCGGGAGCAGAAGGCCCAAGAAGAATTCAGAATAAAGAAGGAAAAGGAAGAGGCCGCCAGAAAACGGCAGGAAGAACAAGAGGTATGGTGCTCACCAGATGGGCAGCTCGCTAGTGAACCGAGATACCTCTTACGAGTTATAGATTTTTCAACTTAAAAGAATGGATAATATCCATTTTGCCCATGGGAAAGCTTTTCATTTATCTTCCCTGTACGTTAAATGTTTTCAAAAAGTGAGTGAAAAGAATTACCTTTCCTTTCCTTTTCTTTCCTGTAAAGAGAAAGCTAAAGGAAGAATGGGAAGAGCAGCAGAGGAAAGAGAGAGAAGAGGAGGAGCAGAAGCTGCAAGAGAAGAGAGAGAGAGAGGTGATTCCCGCCCTGGGAGGATAGGCCCGGGCTGGGGCTGAGGAAGAAGCTGTAGGCAGGCGGGGGTTTGGGCTGGGTTTTCCAGTTCAGGAGAGTCCTGGTTGTGGTATATGTTCCGTTATGCTCTCCTTTGGGTCTGGGCGGTGGCACGTACCTTAAATTAAGGCTTTCCTGCAACTACTCATCTTCCCCTTTATACAAGGGATTGGCAGACTTTTTCTGTAAAGGCCATAGAGGTAATATTTTAGGCTTTGTAGTTTGTATGGTCTCTTTTACAAACATCCAACTCTGTTGGTGCGCCATGAAAACAGCCATAGATAATAAATAAATGGTTGTGGCTGTGTTCTAATAAAATTGTATTGTTTTCTTTCTCAGAACAGGCAGCTGGCCCCTGCTCGACACTTTGTACCACTCTAGTGCAAGTGTTTTGTTGCTCTGGCCCGTCACGTTCCCACCAAAGTGTTTTTCTGAGGTTCTGTTGTATATAGGTTGACTCATTTAGAGAATATTTTGTATAGTTTCCACATTTATTTAGTAAATGAGACACTTAACTGCTTATGACATGTCAGCTAGAATGAATGGATTGAAAGAAATCACGAACTCAGATATTTAGGAAAATTAGGAAATACTTTTTGTTGCTAAATCCTGACTCCCTTTCCAACTTGGCTATAAAGGTCATTGTAGCTAACACATAGTCACTCATTAAAGAAAGAAATCTGTAGGGTCTATGTGTATGTGTGTGTGTGTGTGTGTGTGTGTGTGTGTGTGTGTGTGTATATATATATATATATATATATATCTTCTGGGATCTTTGAAAAAATTGTTTTGATGTATTTTGCTGCTGTTCCTGAATGCTGTGTATTTATTTCCAAGACCCCACAGCTCATCATTCCTTGACTGATTCAGCATGATGTATTTTTTCTATCATGTCCCCAGTTTGAATAGCATAAAAGTGGGTAGTCAGTCATCTCATCACAGAGAAAAATGGATTTGTTTATCCTAGTTGTGATAAGGTAGAAGCAACCTCCACGAACTTTGTTTTCTGTGTCTCTGGCCTTCAGTTAATTGCAGTGCAAACTTTTAACACCCTTATTTGAGAGCTGCAGTGCAGATGAGGAGACCATGCTAGGTTTTTAGGGTGAAGGAAAACTGTTGGGAGCTTCTCATTATTTTATAGAGTAATGGCTTCCCATTTTAACAGTAGAATGTTCTCAGTTGAGGTCTTTCTGGCATCAGATAAAAGCAAAGTCTTCTTTTAAAAAAAGACTTTTGTTTGAAAGAAAGTCTTGTGAGACATTACAGAAAGGCAGGCAAACTGAAGCAGGTTCCAAGCATGTAGAAGGAGACGTGCCGTCTGTGTTTGTGCTGTGTGCGACGTGCTCGTCTGGTAGACGGAGGGAGAGCAGTGAAAGGGACAGTCCTCGCTGTCCTGGAGGGTTTAGATGGAGGGAGCCAGAATTTGAAGCGCCCTGGGATGATGCTAAGTGCTGGAAGGAAAGAAAGCAGGGGCATGTGACGGTGACTGCGGTAGGGGTGTGCTGCTTTAGATTGCCGCCTCGACGAGAGCTGGGCCAAGGAGCCGGTGTTTGCGCTGACACTTGCGTGCAGAGGCCTTGGGGAGACGGGGTCCAGGCAGAGGGAAGAGGCCTGAGCACGGAGCTGAAAAAACGTCAGGGCGCCTGAAATCTTAGAGCACAAAGCAGAGAGCCGGGGCGCTTAAGGGAGGAGGTCCGGACGGAGGCTCCCGGACTGGGAGGGGGAGTTTGCGTTTGAGGCTAAGCGTCCTAGGAAGCTGCTGCAGGGATTTTAAGCAGGGTTGGAGTCCATTTAATTTATATCTGCACCTTTAACAGATCATTGTAGCTTTTGTGTAAAGAAGGAGGGGGAATGAGGGGAGCAGGGAGCTGTGACCCAGGGAGGCAAGAGTGGATATAGCGTGACCAGTTAGAAGGCTGCTGTTCCAGGTAGGACGTGGTGGTTTGGATAAGGCGAGTACTTCCTAAGAAGTACACAGATTTGGGGTGTGTGGAGGCAGAGTCCGTGGGACTCTGGCTAGTAGGCTGAACGGACAGAGAGGGGAAGGAACAGGAGAGGAATTCCAGTTCTACTTTAGGTGGTTAGTCGGAAGGAGCGGGCCGCCTGGCGGATGGGGGTAGGGAAGAGCTGAGCCCACCCCCGGTGGCCAGGCAGAGTCATGAGCAGCTGGCCAGACGAGTCTTCTAGGTCATGCGCTCCGGGGCTGGGGAAGACAGGTCTGTCAAGAAGAATTTTAAATGTTCTGTTCAAATGACAGCTCAGAATTAAATGGCATATCGCCGGATTTCCTTTGCCTTTCCAAACAGTTTGAGATTTTGTCATCAGCCCGGATTACTACTGTTCATGTCATAATTTAAGCTCTGTTAAGTGTTGATGATGTTTCATCTGAGCATTGCATTTTGTAATATTCACTAATACTGGACCACTCATCTTGAAAGCTAGAATGTGGTGTATATGATGAAATATGCTAAACGTTACTGTCATTGAAACTTTTATAAAACTATGTTTTGCATTGTGAGCTGTTCAATGTTCTATTTGAATAAACATTTCCAGCCACATGTCCTTGGAAGGCTTTTCAGAAGATCTGTGCTGTAGAGAGCAAACTGGACCCTGAAGCCTTTTTGTGTGTGGTTTCTTTTTGTTGTTGGTTGGTTGTTTTTTAATTGTTACACTTGAGATTCTTAACCAGAGAAACCAGAGGAGGCTTTCCTGACTTGCACATTTTCATTGGTCCTGTGTTTGCACCATTTGTAGGAGGCTGTGCAGAAGATGCTGGAGCAGGCTGAATCTGAGGTATTTTTAATCCTTCCATTCAGAGTTGGAGATCAGTGAACATTTCTATAAAAACAAGTCTAGTAACGTTAATTTTGTGGTAAGCTACTTAGGTCATGTCTGAATATCGGAATCCCTTTTGTGGCTCTGTGACTTTTTACAGCAGTGCCAACAACAGCAGGAGTTTTCTGACGAACAAAAGCAAATGGTATCAGATCAGCCCTGTGGACAGTGCTTATTTATAGTCCTTAAAGTGTGTGTGGGCTACAGGACACGCTGCTGCCCCAAAACAGAGCAGCTGAACATCCCCTCGGGTGGCTCCCCGACAGGTCCTCTGATCTGTTCAGAATGGATGGCTCCCAGTGGCCGCAGCGATGCCCGGTGTGGGCCGTGAGCGGAAGCCAGCAGACGGCTGGGGCATGTCTCCAGACTGTTTGTGAAGTCTCGATTGTGTTAGGACCCAAATGTATATATACTTAACTCCATTTTTAATTTTGGCCAAAATATTTGGATATGTTTGAAACAGTGAGTTCTTTGTGGATTTTTACACCACCAGTAAAGTCATGGTTATTTTCAACAGTTGGAAAACGGTGCCGCATGGCAAAACCCAGAACCACCCACGGACTTAAGGATAATGGAGAAAGACCGAGCTAATTGTCCATTCTACAGTAAAACAGGAGCGTGCAGATTTGGAGATAGGTAACTAACTTTGCTTTATCATGAATCGAAATGTCGAGGGTTTTGAGTTCTCTCTTGGGGAGCATTGCAGGCTCGAGTCTGACGTGCACACAGTCAGGTGCCGGCGGCACTCTTGCGGCCTCTGCAGTCCTGCTGCCCGCCCGGGCTGTACCCTGCCGTCCTTCGCGGCTTCGCCAAGCCCCTTGGCTTTCTCTTCTCTTCCTGTGCTTGCGTGGGTCCACGGGGGATGGCTCGGATGGGGAAATGACGGATCTCAACACACTGGAGTAGCTTGGCTTTCCTTTTTCTTTTCTTTTTCTTTTTTTTTTTTTTAATTTTTTGAATGGCTGACACTGTGCACAAAAGAGACTTTAAAAAATTGGCATGCCTTGAAAAAATAAAATGAATGAATTAAAATTAAAATTATTGGCTGCACAGAGGGCCATCTGTGAAAGGACCCGAGAGAGTGGGGAAAAATATTGTTACTCCCCATTCTCGGTCTCCCTGCTCTGACTCAAGAACAGACCCCGGGTGCAGAAACTGACTTTAGCGGCCACCACTTCGAGAAGGTTACTTAAACCTTCTGTGCCTTAGTTTCCTCCTTTGTAAAACCAGGATTAAAAGTGTATCTCGCTTCGAAGGGAGCTGGTCGGGAGGCTGCAGGGAGCGCATGTGGGGGAAGCACAGAGGGCTGTGGTGGGCACACGGCACGCTGTCCTGAGCGTTTGCTGCTCTTTTCCTTCTGTCCTGGTGGCCCTTACTCTCTGAGACCCTCAGTCCCCTGCCTCTTTAGGCTCCGTGTTTTTGAGACAGGACATTTCATGTGGAGAACTAAGTGTCCGTGTCTTCATTCATTGAGCAAATATTTAAATAGTATATGCCAGGAGGCATTGGTGATTTTTATAATTTGTCTTATTTATGAATGACCAACTCAAAGTACACAAATAATTCATAATGGTGAGTTAATCTATCCAAGACACAATCTGATGATTACTAACCATTCCGCAGAAGAGAGCTAATCATTTCTTAGTGTCCTGTTAATCCTGAGCGGGTTATGAATAAGCAAATTCATGTGTATTTAATGAGAAGACTCTATGTTGTCGCTCACTTTATTCATAAAATTATCCATACCCTGAGTTTCATTTCCTTCTTTGAAAATATGACCTTTCTCTTATTTTTCATATTTAATTGAAGCCCTCATGCCTTTACATTTTTTAAGAGCAATGGTTCTCAACCCAGGTGCACGTTAGAATCCTCTAGAAAGCTTTAAAAAGGTTGTGTCCTACCTCAAGTTGAGTAGATCTGTGAGACTTGGGCAGTGTCACTTTTGAAAGGCCCTCAGATGTTTCTCATGCGCCCGGACTGAGAGCCGGTGACGAAGGCCATGTGGCTCCGTTGGCAGTGGAGAGCGGGGCTCGTGGAAACCCAGGGGCTCTGTGAAAGGGCTCGTGGGACGCAGGCAGTACCGACAGCCGCCTCCTGAGGACCTGGGAACTAAGGAAAGGAGAGGAGAGTTTGTTCCCCTTTGTACCTTCAGAAGTGTTGCCTGAACATTTGCTTAAATTCATCAAGAAGTAGTCAGCATTGATGTTAAGCGTGTCCCACCCAAGACACCAGCTGGGACTCGATGCCCGTTCAGGTTTGTGCGGGCGGCCGGGCCGGGCTGCGCTTACGGTTCTCCAGCTGCAGGACTCCTCATTTATGAGGCGTCTCTAGCATTTCCTTGAATTTGCAGACTGCGCTCTTGTGATTCTAAATTCTCCGTTTGATGGGCAAAACTGAGAAGGGGAGACGGCCTAAAGGGTTTCAGGAAATCAGCCGGCGGTACTTGTTTGTGGAAAGGAGAGTGGACCATCAGGCTCTTAAAACCCAGCCCTGAGAGTCGTTTCAAGGAGATCATTGGCAGTGATCAGAAGAGTTTGTGAACATTTCTTAATATTTCCCATGGCGCACAAAATGGAGAACATTTGGGTACTTTCGTCATTCAAGTGAGGAATTGTGAAACCAGATTCTATGCCATGAGCAGTTTCGAAATCCAGCCCCGTCCTGTCCGACAGCGAAGCTGTTCTCCTTCTACGAAGAGCTGCGGCGACTTGCTCCAGAATCCCGGAGCTGTTCTTTGCTCTGGAGGCTTGACCCATCCTCAGACAGACACTCCCATAACCTAAGCATTCCTTCTGTGGTTTCGTTTTTGTAGTCAGTGCACAGTTGAACTCTAGGACCTTTCTGGAGTTGGTACTTCTTGGACTCACAGCTTGGAGGGGAGTTCTGGTTTTTGTTTTTCGTTTCCCTCCTGAAAACATAATTGCTGATGAAAAGTAAAACTTATCAGAGTAGTTATTTATAACTCACTGATTTTCAGGAGTGATTCAAAGAGAGCTTGTGATCTACTGTGCTACATTTACCAAAAGCAAAGGAAAGGAGGAGAAAGTGAGCTTTGGTGAACGTGCAGTGCGTTTGGCCCTGGATTGTAACTAAGCCCGGGCAAATAAAGGCCTATTTAGTTCTTACCAAAAAGGAAGAGTGAGTGGTATCTCTGGAAAGACCAGAGATTTTCCAGGCATCAGATTCTACATGTTTTTTCCATGGAATACTGCTGAAAGACCTGGAGTAAGGAGATGGACAGTCACTTTGATGGAGGTTTTGTTAATAGCTGCTTACATAATTTTCCCAAAAATGCTTCTTACGGAGACCTTCAGTAAATGCTTGCAGCCTCATTTCAGCATGTAACTTGATTCCGTGAAGGACAAAGGTAGTGGGAACCTCAAGTCCTCCTTCAGGAAGAGAAAAAGAGGTGTAGTCCGTTGGCTATGCCTGAAGGGGCATCTGGAGACCAGGTTCACAGGCTGACCTTGGGCCAGAGTCATATTCCGTGATTTTCTGGCAGTCTTACTCTACTCAACTAACTGCATGATAAGTAAATAGCACTGCCCAAACCACGGCTTCCCAAGCATGGCTGACCTTCAGGATCAGGTGGGAAGAATTACTGTGAAAATATGGATTCCCCATCCTGAGGTCTTAACAGATGGTCTGGAACACAACCTGAGAAATCTCTGGTCTTTCCAGGCGATTTTGGGAATCACACAGGTTTGGTACCACACCTTTAGATTGCCTTCCCAAATCTCTCTGGTCTTAGCTGACTTCTCAGGAGAAGCTGTAGGCTGACCCTGAATGAACTCCAATTGTATGGACTGTCTCCAGGACAAGTGGGGATTTTCCCTAAACAGGGACTTTGACTCTGTCCCAAAACTCAAATGCTCATTTGACACCTTGGGAACTAGAGCCAAGTTCATTCAGATGTAATAATCCCACGAGCAGAATTTTAACCTTGTTAAATTGGTTCCTTGTTGAAGTCTGTATGTGCTTTGTACTTGGAAAATTCTGATTCACCACTAACACTATAATCAGGTTCAAGTTTCAGTCTTTGTGCTGCCAGTAGCTCTACTTGGGAAGATGGATCTCCTCTCCAGGTGTCTAACAGAATAATCTAACCAGGAGGGTCTTCGGACACTTCACGGTAATGGACACTGCGCATCTCTGCACTGGGTATGACGTATTGGGGGCGCTTTGTATGCGCTGTCTCTCCTGGTGCACAGATGTGTTACAGAGAGGGAGAGTGAGGAGTTCAACATTTAGTCATTTCAAGGCCATCGATTTTTCTAACACTTGCCGTGTTCTCCAGCTCTTTTTCTTCCCAAGTTGTGGGGATTTTTATTTTCCTGAAAACTTTGTCACAACCAATTTTTAACTAGAAACCTGATAGGAAAATTTAATGATCTGGAACCTTGAACTACATTTCCCCCCCCTCATTTTTGGAGAAGGAAGTAAATAAAGTTAACTGCTATAAAAGACTTAAAATACTCAGGTATAACCTGATTCCGTTGAAACTGTGACAAGAAAAATATCCTTCATAATGATCACCCTCATTACATGAAAACCAATTGTATTCATCACACCATAACATGAACAGGCACTGACTGTAAGCTAACTCTGGTCTCGCGAACTGTCTCAGCCATGTGACCCAGGTAAGTGTGCTTCTCTAGGCCTCAGCTTCCATCTTTGCAAAGTGAGGAAAATATTGGCCCCGACTGTCCTGACGGGTTGTGAGGATCAGAGGAAGGAAAATGCCATGGAAACCATGAAATGCTATACACACGTGAAACTGAAGTATCCCATTAGCTTGAAACGCTTAGGTCACCCTACTGTCTAGGCATGGACTTAGCTGCAGATCGTATTGAACTAGGATCGTATTGTTCTCCCCTTCCTCCTGAGTCCCCTGTCTGGTGTCTTCGTGCCTGTCACCACAGTCCATCACGGCAGTGGACCTTCTTTTTTCCTGTGCTTGTACACGTGGGAGGCTTTGTGAATGTCACCAAGAGCCAGCTGAATGGCATATGAACTTGGAAATAATTCCCAACTTTACATCTTCATGAGAGCAAGTATATTGGTCAGTCTTAGAACAGGTTAGGTGTTGAAATTTGACATCTGGATAGGGTTTATTATGTTGCAAGTAAGTGGAAACCAAGTTATTTGGGTCTCTATCCCAAAGTATGAAGTGAGCTTTTGATATTCTAACTGTTGCACTGCTGCATTTAAGCCTCCCTTTCATATACAGGTGCTCACGGAAACACAATTTCCCAACCTCGAGTCCCACGCTTCTGATTAAAAGCATGTTCACGACATTTGGGATGGAGCAGTGCAGACGGGACGACTATGACCCTGATGCAAGCCTAGAGTACAGTGAAGAGGAAACCTACCAGCAGTTCCTGGACTTCTATGATGACGTGCTTCCCGAGTTCAAGAACGTGGGGAAAGTGATCCAGTTCAAGGTGGGCGTGCACAGTGCACATGAAGGAGGGGACAGCTCACTTCCCGCCAAAGTACCCCATAGGACATGAGTGCTAGGGCACAGGCTGCCTGCCTGGGTTGGCACAACACCTAGTCCGCTTTCGGGCACACAGGCGCTCGATACATGTGACTTCCTTCCCCTCCCTCCCTCCCCGCTGCCCCCACCTCTCAGTCCCTGTGCAGTAGAGGGACCACGTGAAACCTTTACTGTGTCCCAGTGGGCCGGTTCCTGGATGCCAGGATCTAGATGGATGGAGAGATCTCTCATCTGTTCATAGTACCTTTCTGGTGCAACTCTTCCCAGCCTGTGAACTCTCAGCAGGAGGCCATGGGCGTAGCCATGGCAGCGGTCATTTCGAGGCTGCCTGTGACGGGGGCGCCCCCCTCCCTCCCCTCTAGTGGAGCCAGAGTGTATGCGGTGGAACACCGCTTACTGAATTTGTTGCGTTATGCTGAAGGTACCTGCGTGCAACCTCCATCCAAGGAACCTGTTCGGTCTGCTGGACCCACCCAAGGAAAGACACCTCGATTCCTTTTTTTGACATTGTTTTTTTTCATTCAGTACTCTCAATACTGAATATGGTGTTCACCCAACCATGGCTTGTGGTGCAGCATACTGGGTGAGAAAGAGCCTTTCGGATTACAGATCGTTCTTTGAAAATATTCAGTAAGGCCAGAATAAAGGCAGAGGGCAATGTCCGCTGCCCTCAGGACCCAGGAGTTGAATCCTAGAAGAGGCCTCCTAGCTCATCTGTGATTTGATCAGATCCAAACCTGAATGATTTTGCTATGTTAGGGTGGGGGAAACGTCCCATAATTTGAAGGGGGGGTAGGAATAAAATGCCGTTTTTCTCCCAGCTGGTTGGCACCGACAGGGTCAAATTGGAACGCAGGGAACAGGGCCACTGCTAAGCACCCAGCAGCACTCACGGAAGGCAAAGCTATACTTCTGTTCATGGAGTACAAGATTTAAAAATATATATTTAAAAGTTCCTCTTCCCCCTTTACCTTGCGTTTCTGCGGCGCGCCCCTTCCGGTCTCCACGCCGCTTCTCGGCGGGCAGCGAGCCCGAGAGCGGAAGGGGCGCCCCCGCACGGCGCATGCTGGAAGCGCCGCCAGGGAGGCCGTGTGCTTTGGGGAGCTCCCGAAAGGGAGGAAATGGGACTGCATCAGTGCTTGCTGACCTGTGAGACCATCTGGGGGGGCGGGGGGGGACCTACACTCCACCCCTCCTGTGGAGGCCGCGGTGCGGCTGCTTTCAAAAGTTCCACCGCCTAGTGGGGGACCCCACCGTTCTTGTAACGGGCGGCGCCCGCTAGCCATGGTGCAGTTTTTTCTCTGGTTTAGAATTTTATCAGCCACGCTCATGCTAATCACATTGGAAGTTCTAAATGGGAAAGCGTTTAGTAAGAAAGTTTCCAAAACATTGACTTCATCATGGAAAATTAATGGGTCCTTGGGAGCCACTGGGTTAAATGATCTCTAAAGTTGCTGATGAAACTGACATGGCCTCCTGCCTTTCAGTCCTGCCAGGGATGGGGTTAGAAACCATCAGTATGGGTCCGCCTCTGTGGATACCTAGTAAAAGCACTGTAGAACAAATTTGTAGCAATGTAGATTCATTTTGAAAATAAAAGCCAGGGCATCTGGGTGGCTCAGTCGGTTAAGTGTCCAACTTCGACTCAGGTCATGATCTTACCTCGCAGGTTTGAGCCCCCCCGTCAGGCTCTGTGCTGACGGCTCAGAGCCTGGAGTCTGTTTCAGATTCTGTGTCTCCCTCTGTCTCTGACCCTTCCCTGCTCATGCTATCTCTCTGTCTCTCAAAAATAAGTAAAAAACAGAAAAGAAAATAAAAGCTAAACATTTGTATCAATATTTGAGGAACCTCTTACACCATTAAATAAAAATAAGTCCTATTTTTTATTAAACTTAAGTTTTTTAATTTATTTTTATTTTTTATTTAAAAAATTTTTTTTAATGTTTTATTTATTTTTGATACAGAGAGCATGAAAGGGGGAGGGGCAGAGAGAGAAGGAGACACAGAACCGGAAGCAGGCTCCAGGCTCTGAGCTAGCTGTCAGCACAGAGCCTGACGCGGGGCTCGAACTCACGAACATGAGATCTGACCTGAACCGAAGTCAGATGCTTAACCGACTGAGCCACCCAGGTGCCCCATAAACTTAAGTTTTTTAAAGTTTTATTTATTATTGAGAGAGAGACAGAGCATGAGCGGGGAGGGACAGAGAAAGAGGGAGACACAGCATCAGAAACAGGCTCCAGGCTCTGAGCTGTCAGCACAGAGCCCGACAGGGGGCTCAAACCCACGGACTGTGAGATCATGACCTGAGCTGAACTCGGAGGCTTAACCGACTGAGCCACCCAGGCGCCCCTGAATTTAAGTTCTTAAAGTTAAAGTTTAAAATTAAATTTAAGTTTATTTTGATTCCAGTATAGTTAACACATGGTGTAGTTTCAGGTGTGCAGTATAGTGATTCCAAAATTTTACGTATTTTTCAGTGCTTGTCAAGATAAGTGGACTCTTAACTCCCTTGCCCCGTTTCACCTATTCCCCTCCTCCTGCCTCTGCTCTACTAAGTATCTGTACTCTAGTTAAGAGTCTGTTTTTCTATTTCTTTTTTCTTCCTTTGTTTTCTTAAATTGTACATACGAGTGAAAACATGGTATTTGTCTTCCTCTGACTTATTTCGTTTAGCATTATACTCTCTAATCATGTTGTTGCAAATGGCAACATCTTGTTCTTTTTATGGCTGAATGGCATTCCATTGTATATTACCACATCTTCTTTATCCATTCGTCTATTGGCGGACACTTGGGTTGTTTTCATAAATTGGCTATTGTAAATAATGGTGCAATAAACATAGAGGTGGATGTGACCTTTTAAATTAGTGTTTTCATTTTCTTTCTTAAATACCCGGTAGTGCTATTACTGGATCATATGGTAATTCTGTTTTTACTTTTTGTGAGGAACCTCCATACTGTCTTCCACAGTGGCTGCACTAGTTTGCATTCCCACCAACAGTGCACAGTGGTTCTTTTTTTCCGAATACTTGCCAACACTTGTTGTTTCTTCTTGATTTTAGCCATTCCAACAGGTGTGAGGTGATATCTTATTGTGTTGATTTACACTTCCCTGATAATGCGTGATGTTGAGCTGCTTTTCATGTGTCTGTTGGCCACTGGATGTCTTCTTTGGAGAAATGTCTATTCATGTCTTCCCATTTATTTTAAATGTATATTTATTTTGAGAGAGAGAAAGAGAGCACAGCAGGGGAAGAGCAGAGAGAGAGGGAGACAGAGAATCCCAAGCAGGCTCCACACTGTAAGCGCAGAGCCCAATACAAGGCTCGATCTCACAAGCCCATAAGATCTTGACCTGAGCTGAAACCAAGAGTCGGATGTTTAACCTACTGAGACACCCAGGTGACCCTGTCTTCCCATTTTTACTTGGATTATTTGGTTTTTGGGGTGTTGGGTTGTGTAAGTTCTTTATATATGTTGGATATGAACCCTTTATTGGATATAACATTTACAAATATCTTCCCCCATTCCACAGGTTGCCTTTTATTAGTCTTATTGATTGTTACCTTTGCTGTGCAGAAGCTTTTTATTTTGATGGAGTCCCAATAGTTTATTTTTGCTTTTGTTTCCCTTGCCTCAGGAGACTTACCTTGAAAAATGTTGTTTCAGCTGATGTCAGAGACATTACTGCCTGTGCTCTCTTCTAGGTTTTTTATGGTTTCAGGTCTCACATTTAGGTCCTTCATCCATTTTATTTTTATGTATGGTGTGAGAAAGTGGTCGGGTTTCATTCCTTTGCATGTTTTCCCAGCACCATTTATAAAAGAGACTGTCTTTTCCCCATTGCGTATTCTTGCCTCCTTTGTTGAAAATTAATTGAGCATATAATCGTGGGTTTATTTCTGAGCTTTCTGTTCTGTTCCATTGATCTGTGTGTCCAGATTTGTCATTTCTGAAGGCAAATGATCAAATGTTCAACCCAACGAGTAGTAGAACAGTGCATATTAAATGAGATTATTCACACGTATCAGGTGAAAAATTATAAATTCTGTTAATACCAAGACTGGGTGAGGAAGTGTCCACTAGTAAATCCACTTCAGAGAGCAGTTTGTCAATACCTAGTGAGGTGAAGGTATGTGTCACTGGGACACCATTTCCGGTAATGCATTCCAGAGAAATGGTACCCACAGAGACACGTTCAGGGATGCCGATTGCAGCGCTGTTGATGAAAAATCGGAAGCACCTTGGATATATATCATGAAAGGAGTAGCTAAATAAATTTGATAATGTGATCTATCCAGCATATAGTTAAAATGAGTCATGTTTGGGGCGCCTGGATGGCTCAGTTGGTTAAGCGTCCAGCTTTGGCTCAGGTCATGATCTCACGGTTCGTGGGTTTGAGCTCCATGTCGGGCTCTGTGCTGACAGCTCAGAGCCTGGAGCCTGCTTCGGATTCTGTGTCTCCCTCTCTCTCTGACCCTCCCCTGCTCACGCTGTCTTTCCTTGTCTCTCAAAAATAAATAAAAAACATTTTAAAAAATTTTTAAAAAATTTAAAAAAAATGAGTCATGTGTATGTGATGATAACTTGAAAAAAGAATGTAAAATATTCACTATTTGTGTAAAAATGGTACAAAGCAGTACTATACATCATTTGTCAATACATATACAAGTTTTTTTTGCATATGTAAATATAAATATACCCATTTATTCACATAAACTATACCAAGGAAGACCTGTCTGTACATAATATACCTATGTATTTTATGGCATGCATATATGTGTATATGCCTGTCCGTGTGCATATAGACGTGTGTGTGTGTGTTTCCATTTGGAGCGTGAAGGACACGCCAGCCTCAGGCTAGTGCTCTTCCGTGCAGTGGGGGAGGGAGAGCAGGCAGAAAGGGGTTTCAGTTGGGTCTTTCATGTTTTGCATCTTTAAAGATTTTTAGTAGAAAATGGAAAGCCTTAGTGTTGAATCCGGGTGGTGTATGTGCGGGTTGATTTTTGTTTTCTGTATTTTTGTGTATGTATAAAGAATTTCACATCTATGAAAAACGAATCTAAATCACCAGGGATCAAATCATTGGGGTCTGCAGCGCTGCTGCGTGCGAAGCATGCCTTCAACGGACCTGCGCGTGCTATCGCATCTGGGTTTTGGAGTCTTCAAATCGTAACTGCTGTTGGTAATGTTACCCTGGCCAAGGCGCTGAGGACGACTGGGGCTGGCTCATTCCTTCATTTTTCTTTTTAAGGTTTTTTTGAGTTTTATTTATTTTGAGAGAGAGTGAGAGAGCACGAGGTGGGGAGAATCAGAGAGAGAGAGAGCGAGCGCGCATGAACCCCAAGCAGGCTCTGCACTGGCAGCATGAGCCCAATGTGGGGCTTGAACCCACAAACCATGATATTGTGACCCGAGCAGAAAACAAGAGTCAGATACTTAGCCGAGTGAGCCACCCGGGCGCCCCTTCCTTTATTTTTTTTAATCAAATTTTTCATTGCTCCTTAGGTCAGCTGCAACTTGGAACCTCACCTGAGAGGCAATGTGTACGTTCAGTATCAATCGTAAGTATTTGGAACATAAACATCTTCACATTTTGTCACAGTATAGTGTTGTGAGCATGCTGCCATCTGGGGTTTTCCAGTAAATCTATCACTTTCATAGGCATGGTATTTTAAAAAATGTAAATATCAAGAGTTGATACAGACATATATATAGAAGGGGTTTGGAAATGCATTTGTATTTCATTCATTGTATACTTACATAGGTTTGAGTCTTTCACAATAGTTACGTTTGTACTTACATAGTTTTAATAATTAAAGTACAAACTGGAAAGGGGGAACTAGAATAGAGAAGAGCAAAGTAGGCAGCGAAAGGGCCAGAAATTGAAGCCCCAAGCAACCTCTGTGCATCCGGGCCACACCACGGCTAATGGGTTAAATGAACGATTGTGATAATAAAAATAGCAATCCTGGCCGAGAAGAGAGGCTCGGCAGGTGGTAGACACTTCCGCATTGATAAGGGCCCCGTCTTGGCGTAAGCACCTGTGACTCCAGCCGACGGCCATGCGTCAGAACCTCTCGGCGGGTCCGTCAAACGTGCTCCTGAATAGATTGTGGGCATGCGCAGCCTAGATGCTCTCACGAGGACTCCCTGGAACAAAAGCAGTGAACTTGGCGGTGCTGCGATACCTGAATGCAAGGGGAATTGCCAGTAGGGCTCATCTACGTAATCGAAAGTTCCTGTGAAACGCATGTTTTCCTGTGTGGTGTTTTAAAGGGAAGAAGAATGCCAGGCGGCCCTGTCGCTGTTTAACGGACGATGGTACGCGGGACGGCAGCTCCAGTGCGAATTCTGCCCGGTGACCCGGTGGAAAATGGCCATTTGTGGTAAAATACAGCACGATGCTTTTACCCTGTTCGCTCCGGTGTCGTAGAGGACAGTCTCCAGGGAAGAAACAACCTTTCGGAGGGCGGAACGTAGCGTTGGCCTCCCACTCGACGCGCAGAGGCCGTTCTGTGCAGGCCGGCCCGTTTGGGACCTGTAATAGAGCGCGGGGCGCTTTCTGGAGGGGCGGCAGCCCCAGTGTGGCAGCCCTGGGCGCTAGGACGCGAGGACGCCCGAGGAGCTGGGCGAGGGGGAAGCCGCCTCCCCCGCGGGGCCGGCAGGGGGACCCCTCTCGGCTCCCCTCGGCAAGCTCGGTTTCTTTCCCCAACTTTCTCCCTGACGAGCCCGCTGTCATCTTGGCCGCTGGAAACGTTCGAACACATTCCGCCTTGCTCGAAAGCCCTACGCTTGTGCGGTGGAGACGGATCAGCGGTGGCGGGCAGTGAGGGCTTCCAGTCCGACCCACTGCCCTGTGGCTGCAGGACCAGCCTGTCCTGTGAATAGCTGTCGTTTTGTTTCTGTCACAGGAGCTTAGCTAAACCGTTACTGTTGAACCGTGGCCAGGAGCAAAGGTACGGAGCGGTTGTACCTTAGGGGTGCGCTTCCTTACCCTTTACTTTTCCTGGCTTACACTCGCCTGCTTAAAACCAAGTATTAAAACGATTTACGAATTGTTTATCTTCGGCAGCCCGGGCTTAATGGATGCTGTCACTTACAAACCATTTATTGAAGGAGGGGGACAATTCCGAGTTCCTTCCTTTGCAAAGCACCGCCGGTCCGCCTTCAGCGCGAAAGCTTGCGGGCAGCAGAGACGGGACTGCGCCGCCCCCCCCCCCCCCCCCCGCATCCCAGGCAGTTATTTTTGTCAGTTTCTGGGAATCCAGTGTGGCTTCAGTGAGGTTCCTCTGGGTGTGACATTGACTCCCCCAAACAGGACACTGTTATGCTTGTTATGTTAAATAACCGTTTTGTGATCGCCCCTCGGAAGGAGGCCGTTGGGCGGTTTTGTGTGTGCTCATTATTGCTCATTTGTGGACCTGCTTTGGGGAGATGACTGTCAGACACGTGGCCCCTCGTGAATGAGGCTGACTTGTGGTGTGGCCAGCGAGCCGGGGCCCTTTCTTCACGCCGGATGCGCGGATGTTTTCTCCCGTCTTGCGGGCTGCCTGCTCCCTTTGGTCGTGTCCCGTGCAGCACAGGTTTTAGTTTTGATGAAGTCTATTTTATCTATGGGTTTTTCTTTTTCTGCTTGTGCTTTTTGTGTCTTAAGAATCCCTCGCTCAGCTCAGTGATCCTCGCTCGAAGATTTTACTTGTATGTTTTCTTCAGAGAGTCATGTGGCTTCATGTCTTACGTTTAGGACTCTGGTCCATCATGTCTCTTTGTATACAACGTGTGCTGTGGAGGGATTTCACTTTTAGCTGTTGGACCCATTTGGGGAATTTACGGATTGAAAAAAAAAAGTTTGAAAACCTCAAGAGGTTCTCTGAGTCCTTCAGATCGATTTCAGCTTTGACAAGAATCATCCATATTAATAGCACTTGGTAAATTTAAAAGCATCCGGCCGTGTTTATCATCTTCTTAAAGTGGAAAGCAATTACCAGGCCCTCCCCTCGGACCAGGCTGTCTTCCAGTCGCTGGCCGTGTCCTGCAGCGCCATGCTGTCCCAGTGCCCTGTCACAGGGACTCGGGAGGGCTGGTGTTCAGTGTTGATTAGGGCTTCACACTGTCACTGGGACTGCGCAACCCTGAAAACAAGGCTGTGGCCACCATTTGTCACGCCGTCATGCAGCTGGGCAACAGGAGACTCTGCTTACTGAAAACCCGGGTTTGTT
Source organism: Suricata suricatta (assembly GCF_006229205.1). Classification (NCBI taxonomy): domain Eukaryota; kingdom Metazoa; phylum Chordata; class Mammalia; order Carnivora; family Herpestidae; genus Suricata; species Suricata suricatta. The sequence goes on from NC_043717.1 coordinate 11,295,831, forward strand.
ACCTTTCACAGTGCCGTCGGTTAGGGCATTTGAATATTTTTGAAATTCTGGGAACCAGAGCTATGACATCAGTTTATGTAGCCCCTTTTATTTCCTGAAGTTTATTTATCTTTTAATTTATTTTTTTAATGTTTGTTTATTTTAGAGAGACACAGAGTGTGAGCGGGGGAGGGGCAGAGAGAGAGGGACACCCAAAATCAGAAACAGGCTCCAGGCTCTGAGCTGTCAGCACAGAGCCCGATACAGGGCTTGAACCCACGATCCATGAGATCATGACCTGAGCTGAAATTGGCTGTGTAACCGACTGAGCCCCCCACGCGCCCCTTACATTTATTTATTTATTGAGAGACAAAGCAGGGAAGGGGCAGAGAGAAAGGGAGAGAGAACGCCCAGCAGGCTCTCGGCCGTCGGCGCAGAGCCCGATGCGGGCCTCCAAGAGTCAGACTGAGAGCCGGCCGCTCAGCTGCGGAGCCACCCAGGCGCCCCCGTGAGCCCCTTGCCGCTAATCCGCGGGGGCAAGTGGTCTGGCCCCTCCGAGCACCACACCGGCAGTGTGCGCTCTAGGAAGGATCAGCGGCAGCAGTAAGTGGTGTTTTCTCCCCGTGCCCTTGCAGGTCTGTTCGAAATTCAACAGTGTCCGAGAGGCAAGCACTGCAACTTCCTCCACGTCTTCCGAAACCCCAACAACGAGTTTTGGGAAGCCAACCGGGACATCTACCTGTCCCCCGAGCGCGCGGGCGCCTGCTTCGGCAAGGGCCCCGACCGGCGGGACCGGGCCGGCCACCACGACGACTACTACGCGCGGCCCCGG
>NC_043717.1:11296741-11327081 GCF_006229205.1 Suricata suricatta
CGGGGGCGGAAGTCCCACAAGCGCCCGGCCAAGAGCCGCGAGCGGCGCCGGTCGCGGAGCAGGGGACGGAAACGGGACGGCAGCCGGGCCCGCGCCAGCCGGAGCCCCAGCTCCTCCAGGTCCCGGAGTCGCGGCCGGAGGAGGTCGGGCAGCAGAGACAGAGCCACGCAGAGCCCCAGGGCCAAGTAAACCGGTCGTGCTCCGACTCGGTCAGACACCTCCTCTCCGGTGGCGGCTTCGTGCTTGGCTGGCCGAGGGCTGTGAGCCCGCGGGATGAGCGCGTCTGGCAGAAAGAACCCCATTTCACCATAGTTTTATTCTCGGAGAATCCGTCTCAGTATAGAAAACGTAAAATGTGTAGATAATATGGAAATTACTTGTAATCCGAGCCCTTGGTGACGGGCAGGTAACGCTGGGGCATTGCTGACGGTTTTTTCCCCTCCTCTCCTGGTCGTGTACAAATATTTTTTTAAACAGAGATCATATGTGGCTGCAGTTGAATATGCTTTTCTTCCAGCGCAAAAGCTCACATGTTGTCAAGCCTCCTCTTATTTTTCTCACCACGGTTTGTTCCACATCTGCCTGTCGTTGGATTTTAACATTAATTTTGCACGATTAAAAGAATCCAGTGCTATGAACAGGCCTGCTGTGGGTCTCCTTAAATACTCTCACACATTTCTGACCGTTTCCTTAGGATAAATTATATGACATCAAGAGATAGGACGACTGAAGCCTTTTCTTTCTTTTTTTTTTTTCCCATATAGTTTATTGTCAGGTTGGTTTCCATATAACACCCAGTGCTCTTCCTCTACTGATGCATTTTCTAATTCCCCTCTGGAAAGGCCGCACACATTTGACTCTCTCAGTAATAAATTTGTCTATTCCTATAAGTTATTTTAACCTTAGCCAATTTGGTAAATTCTAATGTTGAACTGTTTGTTTCTCTATGTATTGGCTAACCCAGACACTTTTTCTGTATTTAATGGCTGTTAAATCTGGTTGTTTGCCCTTTATGAATAATCTACTGATTTTTTTTTCTACACGCAATAGCTGAGCAGCTTTTTGACTTTAAAATTCACTTTGCTTTAAACTACTTAAATGGAGGGGTGCCTGGGTGGCTCAGTCGCTTGACCGTCGGACTTTGATTCGGCTCAGGTCCTGATCTCACAGTTCCTGAGTTCGAGTCCTGTGTTGCGCTCTGTGCTGACAGTTCGGAGCCTGTAGCCTGCTTCGGATTCTGTGTCTCTCTCTGCTCCTCCCCTGCTTGTATTGTCTCTCTCTGTCTCAAAAATAAACGTTAAAAAAAACTTAAGTACTTCGAGGGTAAAGTCCGTTTTTCCTCTCCAGCCTGTCCCATAGTCACAGCATCTTCTCAGGTGGATGTATTCCAAAAATAGGATGTACCTCTATTTAAAGAGGTCCCCAACACACTCTAAAGGTAAGTCCTATATTTGTCATTTTCAGGAAAATTAGGGTCGTGGCTACCGAATCTGCATACTGTGAAATCAATTCTCATTTATTTTTTAAAAAACTTTAATGTTTTTTATTTGAGAGACAGTGTGAGCAGGGGAGGGTCAGAGAGAGAGGGAGACACAGAATCTGAAGCAGGCTCCAGGCTCCGAGCTAGCTGTCAGCAGACCCCGACATGGGGCTGGAACCCACAACCGTGAGATTGTGACCTGAGCCGAAGTCGGACGCTCAACCGACTGAGCCACCCAGGCGCCCCACAGTTCTCACTTAAAAAGCGGTCAGAAACCTGTTCAATAAAAATCAAGGCTTAAGGCCAAAAAAAAAAAACCATCCTTAGATTTCAGATCATAAAAACGAAAAGATGCTCTCATAGTTCCTCATATGTTTTTAATTTCCTTAGTAACCTTCCCATTGACATCTAGGAGATCTTGAGTTTCAGAGTATGTAGCATTTGGCAACTTGAGACTTGGAAATAAGGATGCACAAAATACTGAAGCCAACAGAGGAAAAGAAATTTCAAGATTGGGATTGGTGAGTGGTTATCTGTTGAAAATGAGTTCTTTAAAAAAAAAAAAAAGAAAGAAAAAATGAGTTCTTCAATATGTAGTCTATAAAAGAAAGTATGGTCCAGGGGTGCCTGGGTGGCTCAGTCAGTTGAGCGTCTGACTTTGGCTCAGGTCATGATCTCATGGTTCATGAGTTTGAGTCCCTCAACAGGCTCTGTGCTGACAGCTCAGAGTCTGGAGGCTGCTTCAGATTCTGTCTTCCTCCTCTCTAGTCTGTCCCCCACTCACGTTCTCCCTCTCTCCCTCTCCCTCTCCCTCTCCCTCTCCCTCTCTCTTACACACACACAAATATTCAAAAAAATTTTTTTAAAAAGTATGGTCCAGAAATCATTTTACCTTGCAGATTCATTTGTTAAACTTTAAATGCTTGCTTTACCCTGGAAACAATTGAAAATTGTAATTATCTACTAGACTCACTAATGTGGAATAGCTATCACCAAATCCATTGTTCTTCAGTACTTTTACCAAATATAGCCAAGACATACACAGCTGAAGGTGGTTTCCAAGCTGAATGGCCTTCACAGATCATGGAGGACACACAAGATAAACAGCAGCTTGTGCTCAAGGTAAGTGTGAGGTGAGGGTCCTTTCTCTTGGGCATTCAGGGGATGTGGTGGGTGGGGAGGGAGAGAACAGTTTTTAAACCGCTTGAGCGGTTCATTATCCTGGTAAGTGTCCATCTTGAACTTAGATTTGTTACTTTTTTAAGTTTATGATGTGACTACTATTTATGATTTAAAACTACCAGCTCTACATCGCTAGCAGAAGCCCATCAGGCCCGTTTCCAGTGAATAAACCAACTGAGTAGTGGAGACTAAGTCTGCAAGTATTTTTTTAGCAGACTAGAAACTCGGCAGTAGTTGATCCCTTGTTCTTGAACATCCTTGCTTTAGGATGTAGCGTTTCCCCTCTGCACTTAGGAGGAGGTCCCTTAACTATCATGATAACCCAAGTTTTGAGTTGCTGCTTACATTAGGCAGGAGTTTGCAAATACCAGTTCATTCTGGCAGGTTTGGGGGTTGGGGACCCAGCTGATTTGCAATACCTTTGATTACATGGAGTAATCAAGATTGCTCAGAAAGACTAGAAACGTCAACTGCATCAAGGTTTTAAAAGCAGCATTTATTGATTGAAAATAAATGTGTGGATAGGCTCTCGGCATGGAATCCGCATTATTTTTTAATGAGCTTGAAGTACAGAAAGACTCCTAACATCTTCGCCATTTATCTTGTGTGTGCTTTTAGCAACCACATTCAAATGGAGAGGGGTTTTCAACATTTGACTGAAAAAATGTAAAATTCTTTGAGCAGCTCCCCACAGTTGATAAACCTTTGCAAAGAGAAAGATACAAACACACTACAGTGGTATACGTTGAACATTTATTACAACTTATTGGTGAGGTGAGAAGACAGTGCTAACACGGCCTGAACGTGTACTGGTCACAATCACAACAAAGCTATTAATCCAGCCCAGCAGATGGAAATGAAAGTGTAAACCACGAACACGTTCACATACACAGACGTTTGTATAAAACTGACACTGAAACAAGTGTATAGCTTTAAAAAATATAGGGCCTACTAATGCCATTTTACCTCATTCAACTCTCACTTTTATATGAAAGGTGGTATCTGCTTTTATAAGATTTCTGATCACTAGGCAACGTCATGGGCGGGCAGGATCTGCCCTAATGTTGGCAGCACTTGTAAGTGGAGGGAAGCAAAATCAATGTGGCTCTAACAAGCACCCCAGAAGGAATATCCGTGCTTTGCACAATGACTTAAGCAACACTCTGTGAAGAGAAGAAACACGTTTTCTGTAAGATACTGTTATGAAGAATTCCACGTTGCATCAATGTTTCCTTTTTTATTTTGGGGCATCAAAAACCATCTAAGTCCCTAAATGGTTATGACCACAAAAAAAATCTGTCTCAGGAGTTGAATGTTCCTTGGACTTAAACATAACGTGCTCGCCATTACACAGTCGCTCTCTCTTCCTCGGCCCAGGTTTGGAATGCGAGGGAAAGAGTTTTTGGTGTAAAACGCACCATTCCAATTTAGTCATTTGTGTATTCCCTTTAAGTATGTAGTTTCCAATGAGGGTCTTTGGTATAAATTTGGTTCTCTTTTTTAAGGTTTCAACATAAAATTTTAATTCATTTGATATGTATCAATTCCCTTTATTCTCATATATACTGAAATGTCCCACACTAGTCTTTGGTTTCATATAACCAGGTTTCATATTATAATTTAACAGTTTCCTTTGCCAAAGACAGTAATTAATGAATGTAGACTGCCTAATTGTGTCATTTTCATAGATACATAATCAGATTGAGAGAAACAGATTTAAAAACTAAAATATCCAGAGAAGGTACGTTTCTTTTTCTGCATCATTCTAACCCATGTTTTAAGTCCCTTACCACTTGATTAACCAAAGTTCCCTTTAAAAATTTTTTTGTGTGTGTAGGCCTGAATGAAGCAGCTTAGCAAAACAGTAATACTGACAAGACGTCATCTTATACCATTAGCTAACATGGACATGAAGGCAGTGACCATCTACAGTGTGGGAAATGCCACAGGAAGTCATCAACAAGGGAGGAGACTTATGTCAGTCCAATTTCTTCAAGGACACTACGTGGGGTTTCAGCTTCCTGTGGAGGGAAAATGTGAGACTCTGGTAAGCAGATCCCGGGAGGCGTGAGCATGAACTTGACAAGGAAGGATGTGCAAGGCTCAGGGAACAAGGCAAGCAGCGCACTGGTTTGGACACATTCTGATACTGAGAGCAGGCAGTTATTTGGGGTTTCCGACCCCAAACGTCAGAGACCACAGGAGGGTGTTTCCAGCATGCATTAAATACCTACTGATTCCCTACCAATGTGCTGGGTACCACTGCGGTTACACAAAAGGCAGCCAAGCACACTGGCAACTTAGGAAATCATTGCTACCGAATTGGCTACAGGAAAAGTAAGTTATCTTTGTGTTAAAATTCAAAACCTCCCCTAAATGAAAAGCAGGGAAAACCCCCAGTTCTTCCGAATCTTCACATAATTTTGTTTCCCATGGTTGGTTTCTTTTTGGGGTGGGTGGGCGGGGGAGGGTCATGTGTATTCATAGAAATGTCAGTGTCCCCAGCAGCATGGCTTCAGAAACTCACCTTCCCAGACCTCCCCAAGGCAACCAATGGCTTTGATAAGGCAACATAGAGAAAGAATGCCCTGGGACCAAAGGCATTTTTGTCCTACGTAACAATACTCATTTGTCAAAGGAAGGCAAGACAAAGCAGGCATATCTAGGAAAAAACTACGTAATTTTCCAAAGTGGGCTGATCTTGCACATCACAAAACAGGACCAGGTCAAAGTCAAGAGTTACTTGCAACAATTTTGTAATTAAAAGGCATACTAGGATTTAATGGAGAAAATGTAATTTTTAGTATCCAATAATAACTTACTTTTGCATCCTAATTGTGGCACAGCACAAAACAAGGAAAAGGAAAATATTAAACCATAAATCCATACATTAGGTTTCATTGCATGTAAAGCAGTACATGGAATAATCTTAAGTAAATTAAACTCCAGTCTGTTTCCGTATTTGGAAAACAAGGATCATAGTACTTACCTTCATACATGGAGATTTGAGGGAGGTAAGGCTTAGTGCCCGACTTCTAGAAAGTGCTCAAAAAAAATGTCAACTGATAACATTACACAACTGAGGCCTAACTGAAGGTATTTAGCATTAAGTACAAATAAAGTTTTATAAATCAACTCTGCATATAAAGTTTATATGATAACCTTTTCGTAGGTGTGTTTATTAATGAAAAATGGGTAAAAAAAATCAGCTTTGGTAAAAACGAAAAACAGATTTTTTTATGAAGTATTCTTGCCCTCACCCCCCCGCCCCCATCACACTTCAGCCTAACCAGGCTACACATCAAAACATACATGGTGGATAAGCAAACATGGTACAGTGCCACAGATTATAATCCGCTGGAGGACGTTCCACGACATAGGTGACTCAGTTAAAAAAAAAAATGGCAAGGAAAAAAAAGCAGAGAAGTTGTTAAAGATGAAAAGACTTAAGAGACATCAACCAGATACAGTGTGAGCCTTGTTGGAAGTCTGGCTCTAACCAAGTATAGAGATGCATTTTTCAACAATTAGGAGAAATTGAATGAGGAACAAGTATTTGGAATTACTGTCAATTTTGGGGGAGGGGGGACTGTGATCCTTCTCTCTCTTGGTGACACATACCAAAGGATTAAAGATAAGAGGTCTAGGGCTTGCTCTAAAATATGGAGGCAAAAATGGGGGTGAGGGGAATGGGTGACAAAACGAGCAGAGTACTAAGAGTACTGAGCTGATGGGTGCTAAAGCTGAGCGATGTACACACAAAGGTTCCTTCTGTTTTATTTGCAGGTCTCAGGGCTTTCACAATAGAGTTTGTAAAGGAGCCCCAGTGGAATGATGCAGCACTCCCAAGAATCACGTAAGCCAGTCTCCCTTCTCCTGTTTAGCCTCAGACACTAAATATACCGTACTGACTTCTGAATCACATACATCTTAAAGGAAACAAATTAAAAATAATCATTTACATTTAGGCCTCTGTAACCGGTCCATTTACATGTGGACTTTCTACCATATAGTAACTATTTTCCCTAGGATTTTTACATTTTTTTCTCTATCTTACTCTAAGAATGTGGTATAGAATACATATACAAAGCAGGTGTTAACTGAGTGTTGAGGTTGTCGGTAAGGCTCCCAGTGCACACCTGACTGGTAAGTTTTTGGGGGAGTCAAAAGCTGTATGTAGATTTTCAATTGCCTGGGGGGCTGGCACGCCTAACCCACTTGTTCAAAGGTCAACTGTAATGTTCAATCGTCTTTAAAAATACCATACAGCCTTTACTACATTAGAGGATGCCTGCATTGAATCCTATACGGTTAACCACATCAGAGTGCCTCCCATTCTCTTCCCTGGATCTGATCAGATTTCCCGTATGACGTCACTGCCTGCAATCCTATACGGCATTTCTTGAAGAGAACCATGTTACGTGTCAAATATGCGTTGTTTAAAATATGTGTCCTTTCCAAAAGGCCTAGTTTAAAGGAATCATTTACACATTTTATTCCTTGAGACTTGTACAAATAGTACATTTGTTTTTTCTTTTTACGAATTGTGTTCATAATATAAAATGTAATTTTCCCATGTTCACACTAAAATTGTAGCTCAGAATTACCTAGAAAAACTATTACCTAAAGCAGTCAAATTCATAGAAACAAAGTAGGATGGTGGTTACCAAGGGCTGAGGGGAGGGATGGGGAGGTGTTTAATGGCCACAGTTTCATTGTGACAGGATGAAAAATTTCCAGACATCGGCCGCACAACAGGGTACACTGAACAGAAGTTGCCAGCTTAACCATTTTTATGTTTTTTATATGTTTAATAAAAGTACCTGGAAAAACTAAAGTGTAAACTATATTTGTCAAAAGGGATGGAGAAGAAAAAAGTCATTCACATGAGACAAAGTACATGCAATACTTTTATTTCAGACGTGCAAGAAAAGCGATTTCAGAATCTACTAACATAAAGCAAGCAGCTGTATACAAATAACAAAAGCAGCAACGTGTTGTTACAGCTCAGCACAAAGCATCCAAAGCAAACAGGCAGGAGACAATGCATATTCAGCATTAAAATCAGATGAATAACATATTGCATGGGTGGGGGAGGGGCAGAGGACACAAATGGAAATGAAAGACCAGTGTTTCCCAATGCTTTCAAGGTATAACGCTAAGTTTGTCATTTGATAGCCCGTCCAGGTGCTTCAAATGCCATGCAGTACAGCGAGCATGGAAAGAACTGGTCTGCGCACCTGCCTAACAGACACTTGGATCGGTCGTCTTTCAGTGGGAAACCTGTGTGAGCATCTTTTGAATTGGTTGAATGATAGCTTACTTAGGCTTTAAACTTTTTAGATATAAGCAATGAATTGATACTTTCCTTTTATAATAAGTTGCACGTTTTAAAAGTATACACAATAATCAATATTAAAAGTCTTAATATTTAGAATATAAAACTATAGTTAACAAATCATTAAGTACTTAAATGAAGACTTAATATATTATAAAACCAGAAGTAGTAAAATACTAGTATTTAAACTGTATTAGAATTTTAACTATATAAACAAACTCAGTATTAACATTTTGAAAACGTTATTTCCTACTGAACAACAGATATTGTAGGAGACTTTTTTTTTTTTTTGTAGGAGACTTCTAGCAGAGTTTTCTAATCATTCTTAAAGGGACTGTTCAATATTGTGGAGCACAAATGTGATTCAATATATGTGGCATTACAAACTTAAGAACTGTGAATGTTTTACACTTAAATATTATGTAATAGTACAGATTTTACTTTCTTGAATTATTTCCAAATATAGTTTTATGTGATACGTTAGAATACATTAGCTCGTAGAGACCTGTAATATAGTCACACTAAATAGACTTCCTTTTTGCCCCCAATATTTGAAGACCAAGTCACACTGTGTGTTATGGCACTGTCTATTCTGCCATAGCATTTCTGCTATATGTTCTTTGGTAAACATTTTAACGATTTATAAGTTTCCTCTTACAAGATGAATCACAGATGGTTCATAAATGAGGATATGTACGTGTTTAAGGTGAAATACTACTCAAAACATTCATAGGTCATATTTCAAGAAGAAATTAAACCACTTAAGAGCAGGAATAAACGATATCAAGATTACATATAGAATGAAAATCAAACAGAAAAAGAGAAATGACAGGAAAAAAATTACAATGTAAAGGTATTGGTTCTGAAATGATCTATTATACAAGATAGTCACCAAGCTGAGGGCATTTTCTTTCATAAGTATATCAGCTTGCTATTTCCTCTGTGCAATTCTGCATACACGATGAGTAGTCATTTAGTACACAGGGACATTAAAATATTCATGACGTGGCTACAAAAGAAATGCATATATTCTTATACAGTATACAAACTGAAAGACAATCAGATTTCTAGAATGTTTACTGCACAGTAAAGAAAATGGAAACTTAAATTTTTATTTTTGTTCTTTGGTTTATGGCTGAATATTTAACTTATAAACAATGCTAAAGGAGTTCAGATTCACTTTTTAAAAACCTCATATAATGATAGTCAAAATGACCTATGTTCCTACAAAATCCAAAAGCACTGTATGTACTAACAGGCTGAAAAGATTTTTCAGCATAAAGTCATCTGGTCAGTACTGAGTTAACTGGAAATGCAATTAGAATGCTACCCCCTGTCAGTCTTCAAGTCTGTCAGGGTTTTATTACACAAAGTAAAGGGATTTAGTCCCTTAATGAAAATCATTACATCCTAAGGGGACCATAAACTCTTACAGATCCTAAAGGAAAATCTTTCTCAAGAAGTAGTGGAAAAGCAGTCACGCATGTGGTATTTTAAGTAGCAATGGAGGTGTTTAATGGTTCACTTCGCTTTAAAAAAACAAAAACAAAAAAACAGTTCCAAAGACAATGCCTTTGAGACTGAGTATACTACTTTTTAAATAATCCTCAAGATAGATTATAAAGAAATCTCCAAAAAGACATTAAATATCTATGCCTACAAATGTATGTAAATAGAAGTTTCTCATATCAACAAGGTAACCTGAGGTGAGCTTTTAAACTGAGCAGAGAGTGTCCAGAGATGGATTTCTAGGGACTCCAAGAACCTCTTGAAACTAGAGGCAAAATTCTGTGCAGATTTTCCTGAGAAGAGGGCCCAGGGCTCTTAAGACTCACAAAAGGATTTTACCACTGCCAACAAGCTTGTGACTCAAAAGTTTAAAACTGGTCATTTGAGAGCTTTTAAAATATCCTTTTAATACTAAATTCAGCATTTTGAAATGTTAGGCTACAAAGTCATGTAAACTGTTCAAATACGTGACAGATCCCTCATACAATAACTATTAAAATGAAAAAAAAGAAGTATCTGAGAAGTGCCAGTTAAATTTTAATCCTCAGATAATTCTTAAACACTTTAAAGAGATAGTTCTGCCTTTTCCGCACTTAATATGGTGGAATGAACCAGCAAGTTAAAATAATGTAATAAACCCCAACTGCTTCATTATCTTACAGAAGCTCTCATTTTCATTGGGGAATTCTATTTCTGTATCAATGACATTAGCACTTCACAGTATTAAAAATAGTTTCTTGTCTATGAACCTCTGAACCTATTTCAATATTCTGTGTAAAAAAAATAAATAAATTCTAAGTCCCAACGATGAATCACTAGCAGAGTAAAATTTCCTATGAAAATATCAGTTAAACGAAGTATTGGGACTATCCCTTAAGATTTAATGGAATTAGACTTTTCAGGTAATGCTAAAATATAAGTAACAAACTTGACAAAAACCAAACTCAATTCCTAGGTCCCACTACATTTTGATGCAGAATTCCAGCACGTATTCTAGTACGCTGGCTTACACCCAATGAAACTCTTGCTGAGATCTATATTCTCTGTTTTCTGGAGAGAGAACAAGAAAAGTTTAAGTCTGTCAACCTTTCACCTAAATACCAGTTCTTTGAGCCTTTATATTACAGCTTTTAATCTGTTTTCTCTTAATTCTACACACACCGTGTAAAAACCACCATGGGGAGCTTATGCCCACTGAAAGAAAAGAGACGGGTAGTTTCCCAAAGAGGCTGAGCGCACCGCCGCCCCTCCCCAGAAGGGACCGGGTGTGCAGGGGGACAAGCAGTTCTCCAGAGAGACTGCGGCCTGTCAGACCCACCTGCCACTGCACTTCGTGAAGGAAAGGCGAGATGAGGAACCAACCTGCTCCTTCCGGCCAATGAGCCGTGTTAAGCAAGTTGTAAGCAAGAAATTAGCATCTATCAATTGTGAAGAATATTCTTTCTTTATAGGGAGAAAACCCTCTGCACTGGAAAAATATTCTTTAAGAAACTCTAAAATACACAAAAATAATGTATCCTTTTACCACTTTTAAGTTACTATAACATGTTTCAACAATTTCTCAGTTTAGACAGAGTCTGAAAAAGTTGTGCCCTAACATTTAAGGTTGATTTTAAGCTAAATGATGGATATGTCCACATTAGCCAAGAAAATATTACAGTGGATTAATTACAACTCTAGTATTCTGGGCCCTCACACCACCGGCACCTCTTAGGAGTCGTGGCGTAATTACTGAACTAAGCACTGGGTAGGGGAGAGTCGAGTCCGTGGTAATCCTCGAGGGTCCGCTGCAGAACCAGGACTACTATCTTCTTCCACTACCCAGGCAAGCTGAATTTCTTAAAGCAGCAGCGACTTTGAATACATGGGAATAGAGGCCAGAATGAACACAGAAAACATTTTTTAATCCAGCTGTATTACACAAGTACCGCAAATTGCCCTTAGTACCAATTCTTTGGAGACCTATTTTCTGAATAAAGATTAGACATTATTTTCAACTTGAAATGGGCCTACAATCCTGGGCAATCCTTTTACTCCACTCGTTTGCTCCCCAGTAAGTCTCTTCCAGACTCTAAACATTTCCCTCAAGTTATCTATGTCTCCTCTTTTTCCTCCGTCCCTAGCAGCTCTCCTCCAGATCGTTTCTTAAAGCAAAGAGAATGACAAGTTTTGTAATTTTGCTCATCCAGCTGATGAGGCAAAAACAAACTACAGCTTTACCCCGTTATCTCTTCCTAACAGGAGGAAGATTCGTCTTCCTCAAGACCAGTGCTTTTGATTCCATTCCCATTCACCCTGCCAACCCTTTCCCCTTTAGTCTATTCCTGGCTTTCACTGCTGTCCGCATGCTTTCCTTCTCCTCAGTATATGTGCATAGATGTTCACCTCTCCTCCATGCTAAGAGTAGCTTTTTTCTCAACCCCCTACGAAAAGAACCAGAGGTAGCGGAGGTTAACAAACACAGCAGAGAAAGGAATTAAGTTACACCTGTTCTTAAAGCTGCCTACACTGCTAAGAAAAGACAAACTCCATTACCTTAAAAATTCTCAGATAGTCACCATATTAGGCCGACGACTCATAACAGTCCGGGAAACTATATAATGAAAACTGGTAGGTAGCACTTACCTGAAGACTTAAGTCTCATTGAGATGACTGCTTAAGTGAACTACTGGCACTGAATACAAAATGGAAAACCTAGTCTCCCGATTCTCTCTCTCTAGTACACACAGAGAAAATAGTTTCTATTTAATGAAAAATAAATACAAGCAAGCGTAATCTGAAGTTACTGCTCTATTCGTTTTTCTTGTAGAGGGGCTTCACTTATTTCTTGTACTAAAAGTAGTATCCTCTAGCCTTCATGTTCTAGAATACAGTGGTCTCAGGGGCACCTGGGTGGCTCAGTTGGTTGAGAATCAACCGGCTCAGGTCACGATCTCGCCCTTCGAGCCCACATACGGCTCTGTGCTGACAGCTTAGAGTCTGAAGCCTGCTTCGGATTCTGTGTCTCCCCCTCTCTGCCCCTCCCCCATGCTCGCTCTCGCTCCAATAAACATTAGAATACAATAGTCCTTTTTACCCCTCACAGTATTCTGTGGCAAAGTTCCTACTCTCAACTCTGGAACCCTATTCCTTGTGCTGAAAGACCAAAGTCCAGAGAACATCCAAATTCACTAAGATCTATGTTTAGCAATGAATAGAAAGAGAACTGAAAGCCCTTGTAAGGTATCTTTTATGACAGCTCATAAGGTCGGTCTTATTCCACCAGTGATTCTGAAGCACTTGTAAAAGTCAAAAATTTTTTGACATTAAGTTAGCAATGATTGGCAAGAACAATATGGTTGTTCCAGATGGTCAGTGTCTAAAATGGCCAAGAGCACACAAGTGCCTCACTTTACATGCTGGAACTTTCTTTCTAGCAAATTCTACCTAATTTTACCTAATAGAACAACACAATGTGTATTCTTCTATTCACACAGCATCATTTTGTCATTTAAAAAATTTGTAAATTAAAAAAATATTTAGGGCGCCTGGGTGGTCAGTCAGTTAAGCGTCTGACTTTTGCTCAGGTCATGATTTCATAGTTCGTGAGTTCAAGCCCCATGTTGTCTGTGCTGACAGCTCAGAGCCTGGAGCCTGCATCAGATTCCGTTGTCTACCTCTCTGTCTATCTCCCTCTGCCCCTCCCCTGCTCACACTCTTTATCTCTCTAAAAAAATAAACATTAAAAAAATTAAAAATAGTTCTAGTACATGTTTGTTTTATAGTTCTAGAAAACGGAGGGGGGACCGCAAACATTTTCACAGGTAATGCTGGTAAGTTAATGGCCCAGCCCTAGATCTTTCCTCACTTGATACACTCTGAGTATCTCTCCATATCATTGCATAGAAATCAATCTCATGGCGTTTACAGCCAGGTCAACAGTTTCATGTATGACTACAGCATAATTTTCTTAACCTATTTCCCAATGATTAACATTTGGGTAAGTTCCAATGGCTTAATCTTAATACTGAGTCTTAGTGTATTTGTACATTTCTGTTGGACATAATTCCTTGAAATTTAACCGATGGGTCAAAAGGTGTATATATTTAACCATTAACAGCACCAAACTCCTGCTCCAAAATGGACTATAAGTTTCCATGCTCACAAGCAGCAGAGAGGGCCACTCACCCAGGCCAATCCAACAACCAAAAGAAGCGCTCATTCATATTTTAATTTACATTCCCTTAGGTAAAAGGGCCATTTGTTTTTTCCTCTCATCTGTGAATTATTTATTTTCTTTCATCTGTGAATTATTTATTTGGTCTTCCCTTTCTTTGCATCAGAACTTGAAATGCTTTAAATTTGATCAGGGTTCTCAAAACATAAAAGATTTCTTCGAATCACTGAATTTCAAATATTCAAACTCTATCTTTATTAAGTAAATTCTTTAAGGCTAGTAAGGTACAAAAGAACAACAACAAAAAATTCTACATGTACAATAAAAGCCTTTATATGCAAATTCTGGTCACTTAAATTACTCCTACTCTAAAAAAATTATCAAATCCCTAAAGTGGATGGGGAAAACAGCAGAAAATTAAAAATATTCTAACTGCCTGCAGGGTATACTCAATTCTGTTTCAGGTAAAAACTCAATTACTGTAACAGACATTAACAGATTTAGTTATTGTTCAGGAAATGAAATTATATAGTGACATCCCACAAGCTTTGCTGTGGGATAATCAACCACAGATTATCTCTGTAGGCACTGGTTATCAAGTAAGGGTGATTTCGTTGACTCACAGAGGTGATTTTTGTAGCCATTTACAAGTTCTAATTAAGCACATTTGTCTTTCTTTTACAGTTCTTAGGGTTTTTTCTCCCCTCCTGCTTTTGATTCATTGCATCCAATCATTTATACTCTGGACCATGTATTATATTGAAAAGATGAAATGGTCTGTAAAATATAAATGGCATCTTTGTATATCCTATCATGTGAAATGAAACTAAAGCTTTTCAAGCACGGCACTCCTGATACTTGAGGCTGGACCGTCCTGGGCGCTATTGGATGCTTAGCAGCAGCCTTGGTCTTTACCTCCTAGATGCCAGAAGCACTCCACTGCCAGTTGTGACAATTAAAAATATGTCCAGGCACTGTTTAATGTTCCACAAGGAGGCCTAATTGCCCCACCCTTTACCCCAGTTGAGAACCATCGAGTTAATCTAATCATCTCTGGTTGATGGGTAAAATTACGTTGTAGTGTGCTTGCCGGTATTTGTTCCTTCTTCTACAATGGATATTTTGCTTAAAAAAAAGGCAATAGAGGGAACAATAAAAGAAAATGTAAAAGAATGTGTCAGTACGGGAAAAAAGAACCCAAACCTTGAAATTTTTCAGACTACTTTTTAAGGAAAAAAAAAAAAATCAACTCCTAGGAAGATCCTCTTTGCAGGTCTAGCCCTAGGCCTCATGCAATCAATTTAGTAGATTAGGATCAGCATTGAAGAAAGTAGAACAGAAAATGTGAGATTGCAAAACAAGAAATCAAAGTATTATTTAACAATTTTTTTTTCAGTTTATGTTTGTGTAACTATTGTGATATAAAAATACATTTGTTACTGTGGGTTCCTGTCAAATATCTTTGAAAATCAGATTTACAGCTATTGATTTTAAGTTACTCCAACTTTTCATTATTACAAATAGCCCAGAGTAGCAAGCGCTGGCTCAAAAGGAGTTAAAATGAAACTAGGGGGGAATCCTCAAAATTCTGAAAAGCAGACAAATACAGAGCTTGAAAAACACATATACGACAAAATGATTACAACCTGAAAACCAGTGATCAAGGACATTGGCCAAATTGTTTCTTATAAGGCTTAAAATGAAAGACAAGATTTGTTCTGCCTTCTGTTTTTTCTGTATCTGCCTTTCTGTATTTTCCATGTCAAGTAGTAATATACCTAACCCTTACTTATCCAGTTTGTTCTAGCAGACTCCAATCAAGTTTACCTATAAAAAATTAAAATATGGGGGCACCTGGGTGGCTCAGTTAAGCATCTGACTTTTGATTTTGGCTCAGGTCATGATCTCATGGTTGGTGGGTTCGAGCCCCACAGAGCCTGCTTGGGATTCTTTCTCTCTGACCCTCTCTCTGCCCCTCCCCTGCTCTCTCTCAAAATAAATAAATGTAAAAAAAAAATTAAAATATCCTGGCCTTCTTAACTTTTAACCCAATTTAAAAGACAAAGTTTTAGGCTTAAAGGTTTAAACAAACAATGGAAATCACAAAGGAATCAATCATAGGAGTCTGTCTTATTAAACCAAATCCTAAGAGGATTTATATCAAAACGCCTTTTTGCTGTTAAATGATACTACTGTAAATATTTGAACATATCTAGCTGTTGTAACACAATGTACAATATTCTTGAGTTTGACTAGCATGCCCAAATATTCTTAATTAACAAGATTTTAATTTAAAAAAACCCCAAACTTCATTCTAAAAGACATGTTATTAAATACTCCAACTACTTATTTACTTAAAAATAAAGTTACAAAAGATTCATTTTTAAAAAATCACTTTTTCTAGGATTCTTACCTTTCCTTTTTTATGCAGCCCAACAGACTTATTATTACTTCCACAAAGATTTTGCACAGTACTAAGATATATCATGCAGCCCGAGCACTAAAATCAATTTTAGCAGCGCTAATTCTCCACAGAGCATCACTTTCTAGCCGAGCCAGAGTAACAACCGCAAATCCAAGTGATTCTATTCATAAAGTGGATCATCTCGAAGTAAAAGCAAATTTGTAAGTGTAATGCTTGCTTTTGGTACCTCACTTATTTTCCATTTCTCAGATTACTTTAGTGAGTAACAATACCAACAGCAAACAAAGCTTAAAAGGAAAACCCCCACAAATTTCAAAATGATGCTGTTAGTATAAAAAAGAAAGGCTGACACATCTCAAAGCGCCGATCAACACCATCATGCATCTACCGCTGAGGTTAAAGCCCGACGCCCAGTATTTAACTATTTGATCTTCACGGATCAGGCAAGGACTTGAAATCATCTCACGTGCAACAGTCTTTGCATGACACCCCACTTTATCCATGCCACAAAGATGGTAAATTCAGTAGTTACCAAGAAATAAGTTGGGGGTCAAAGGGACTAAAGCCTTAGACTGCTCTTTATCATAAGACATCCTCAGACAAACCTCCCCATTCTTCATTCTGGCTCTACAAAATTAAGGAGCAGAGAAAAACTGGTAAGTGCCTGACTTTACAAAGAAAATGCACTCTATATTTCCTTGGTCATTACATGTATGTTTATAAATCAACCCCGAGGGCTCCCCCACAAAAAACTAGCTTAAAATAGGCACTTAGTTGGTGGTGTGGGCAGGGGGTGGAATGTTCCAAGTATTGCAAAGAATGTCAATTTAGTAATCTCAGCATGTTGCACTTTAGTAATTTAAGAATCAAATTAAGTACCAGAGGCATGTTAAGAAAACATGTGTTAAATTCCAACAGACATTAAAAACTGGAGAATGGACCAATTTTTCTGGGCTTTACCCCCAAATCTAATTATGTATTCACAAAACCAAATACCAAAAGGAATAAACGTAGAGTTCAGTCTAGAAATGTCAAAACGGAACCACTATTTACCAAGTAATTAAATAAAATAAAAAAGATCTTTATTAATCAGTGTCTGATATAGCAATTATTATTCAAATACACGTTTACATTATGTTCTCATTATTGACTATAATATGCTAGTAGAAAAGCTACTTTATCCAGTGTCTGCCCTGTTTGCCTATAAAATGGACTACCTGAACAAACTACATGACATACATACCAATCGGGTAAAAGAAATATTAAAGAAATTTTTCTGAAGAAAAGAAACATTCTTAAGGATAGAAATGTAGATTTCACAGATTTTAGAAGGTCTAATATCAAAATTAATGTTGCAATATCCATGTAACATTAAGCCAACAAATATTTTCAATATAAATTTAAAGGTATCTTTGCTGTTTAGAAATAATCAATTCAAATAAAAGACCTGACAGCAAATACATAAGTCACAATACATGGAAAACTAATTCATTAGGGCCTCTACAAATTTAAACCTGCATTTAGGTAAGTGTCTTTATAGCTATATTTACAATGTTGGAAGCAAAATCATTTCATGACATAGGCTAAGTGAATACTATATCCCAAATTATAAGACCAAAAGAGCGACTATAAATCCAGGAGTTTAGATAAACCCAGGAAGAAATGATTTTAAAAATATTATTTATACACCCAATTTAAAAATGCCAACTATTGATAATTTGGACAATGAAAATCTTCTGTATAAAAGCTAAAAAATGGCATCTTAGAAAATCTACTCTGTTCCATACAGAAAAACCTGCAGAATGATGAATCTCTTTATTCCTGAAAAACAGAGAAGATGGTACCTAAAACAGAAGGTTTAAAATACACACACCAAGACCACATACAAAGGCAGGGGAGGGGGAAATGGCGGGGGAGGGAGAGAGATGGACAGCGCTCAGTGGTTAAGATCTCACACAGCTTGAAGTCTAGCATCTGGGTTTGGAATGCTAGGACCGGGTCACTGGCCCCTCACTGAGCCTCTCCTTCCCCATCTGTTAAAAAGGTACTCATGGTCTTTCTCATGGCCTGCTGAGGATTAGCACAGGATGGTTCACATCTAAGGACTCTCAGTAAGCATTAGCTCTCATCATAGTTCTGCCCTGTTTGCCTGTAAAAGGATTACCTAAACAAACCAAAACGTGTTTATATAAATTAGGTAAAAGGAAAATTTTAGCAAACTTAGAAATTTTAGAAACTTAGCAGTTTGTAGAATGCTTTTTCTCATCTTATTCCACCACCTCTTTTATGAACATAATTCAATACGCTCCCAGAGATGTAAACATGTATCAAGTATCAACGTATAAACGAATCTATTTTAGAAAACAAGCATCTTGTCATCCGTGGATTTGTGACAGTATGTTGGCAAATAAGCTAAATGAGTAACAGGTTAACCTGAACAGAGTCATCAGAAGCCTTACTGCCACAGAAAGACTAGCTTGGCTTCATAAAGACCTTAATCTGATTCTAACTCCAAATTCAGAACGGACTAGCCATGTTTTGCCTCCTCAAGCACTGAATGGCTACATTGAGAAAAATGGTTTATTTAGAGCACCAAATAGGCAATGTCTTAATGTAGTATCACTTTGGTTTATGTAAAAAATGATGTTAAGGTCACAGATGAGAAATAGGGCCAAAGTTCTCTTTTAAAGGTAAGAAACTGTAATTAATAGTAGTCAAAAAAAATTTTTTTTAAACTAGGGTGAGACTGGGTAAGAAAAATCCTACATGGGACCACAGACATCCCATGCCTCTCTCTACTCCTACTTTCTACTAATGATACAAAAATACTGCTTCAAAAAGGGAGCTTTTACTATTAAAAATGCTTTAATAGGGGAGATACACACACACACTTACAAATAAATAGGGACTCGTAGTAAGTTTTTATCTCCAATACATCAAATACTCAACACATGCTATAAAGTAAACTTAGTACATTTGCCACATTTATATAGTCAATAGGAAGCTCATAGTTTGAAAAACAGTCCAGACACAGGAGAGATCAGCACCCTAAACACTACTCTCCAGAAAAAAAAAATACACTAAAAGGTGAACTTCAAGAACTTTAGAAATGTGGTAAGGCAGATGGAATTAATCAAGAAATGATGGAGAACCTGGAGGAAATACCAGGATCTGACAGAATACAGCTCCATAATAACAAAATATAAAAGTGAACAATGGAAGAGACAAATATGAAAAATTCCTAGTTCCTGATTTGATTCTAACCCAATTTTTAGGGAAGTCTGATTAGTAAAGAGCAAAATAAGGAGATTCTTACTTTAAAACCAAATACGAGCTTGTGGTCAGAATATCAGATGTTAAGACTCTCCCCAACGACACGTGTGCGTCTGCAGCCACCGCGTGAAGCACAACAGCGAGCTGTACGAGCTGAACACGCCCGGGGCCAAGGGCTGCGCTCATCTCAGGACTGACAGCAGGTGGCGTCGGCGCTGCCGACCAAAGATTCCACTTGTGCAGGCGTCTCAGCCACGGTTTGGCCACCTCAAGATCGCCACACGTACAATGTCCTGTCTCATGCCTAACAGATGTATGTTCGGGATGATATTGTCCCAACTTTGAGCAATCCTCACAACCGACTCAGTCAGTGACTGATACAGAGCCATTACTGAGGCCTTTCCGCCCACACAGGCCCACTAGAAGTTACAATGGACAAAAAGAGATTTTCTCTTCTTAATTCACATTTCTGTTATACTGGGAATGCTAAAAAATTGGATTTAAAGCCTCCTTTAATACTAACAGAGACACTTATCTTAATGAAAACACACTGCATTTTTTATATGGACTGGCTCCTTCTCCTCAGGCTACAGACTTTCTATTTGATTAAAACCACAATTATTGCTAAAGCATAATTCAACTTGGTATCTAAGTAAGGTATCCTTAAGTTTTTTGAACAAGGTGGACTTATCTATGAAACTTTAAACTTCAGAAATTGAAGGTCCAGAAACAACAAATACATAGTTAAGCCAGAACAACTATGGAAATTGGTAAGGGAAGGGGGTTTATCAATGGTTCTCATGATAGGTATCAAGGCAAAATAAGAATGTAGTCATTTGACAGAACATGGTTTGTTATTTTAAAAGAGCAAAAAGAAGGCCAAATACCTTTTAGTTTTGCTAACATAAAACTAGAGACTTCTACAAAAAGTGTGTAGTCATTTGGTTGGCTACATTTGCACTTAATGGACATGAGGTGAAAACATGAACCAATCCGGGATGAAAACACCACAGTCTCACAGTCAACTGATGGAAAACACAGGTTACCTGAAGGAATTCACAACAACGGACGGGGAGTTCTCCAAGTACTGTGGCCTTGCCGAATCTCTTCCCTTCTTAGTCTGTCCTCTGAAGGTTTAGACTCTAGTGTTTTAGGGTCCACAAATGGGCCATCATTATGACAGACCATCTCCAAAGTAAACAATTACTGAGTTGATGGGATTGACACAGATTCCAATCAATAAACTGTACAAAGACACTACATGCCAAACATGCTTCAGAATAATTTCTGAAACTCTAAGAGTGAGGAACACAACTGAGATTCCCTAGCAAGAGCAAAACATGCTAATGCCCAGTAAAGAGAACTCTGATTAGCTCACCTCCTGCAGTAGATCAGCCTGCTCAATTGCTTTAAGGACATTTTTCTTGGATGTTTCCTGAACTTCCCCTCCCAAAAGAAACTCATCCAAAATAAAATAAGCCTTCTCAAAATTAAAGATGATATCAAGTTCACACACCTGAAAAGCAAGAAAAACAATGTTAAAACTGAATAAAGCAAAAGATACTTACCCACTATCAGGTAAGGATTAAATATGATCAGAGCGAAGCAATCTTAATTCTTTCTTAAAATGGCAGTCTTGCTAACCAAGCATCAGTGATCTGGTCAGCATATTTTCTAAATCTCAAGTACTTGGAAACACAATGCCTACAAGGTAAGTAAAAAAGACCTGATTCTGGAAGCTCCCAACATGGGCAACTTAATAATTTTCTACTCACAAAAACGGATTTTTTAAATACATATTTCCTGGATAATATGATTATAACTGCTTACCAAATCTAAATTCTATATTAAGCACTTCCAGAATATTAAGTTTTGCAGTTGAACTCCTTTCCGTTTCACTATTTTAAACCTCATTCTCACCGCCATCATTAGAGGAGTAAGGCGGGGAGGGTCAGGCACTTCGGCAGCTGAAGGACTGTGCACCCCGGCAAGAGGCAGTCAGCCCTCCCCTCTCCTGCGGTTACTTTCAAACAGAATCCCCAAGACAATCAAATAATAAACTTGTTACAGAAAAGATTTAAAAAAAATACTATGGCATTCAATTTCCTAAAACAAACTACTACTCACACTGCCAAAATACTTGTCAAGTAATTCCACATAACGATGAATTATTTCCAGGGTAATTAGTTCATTGTCCTGATCCTCGATAGCACAGCAAAAATACAGACTAGCATATCTGTAACAAAAGCAAATGTGGAAAAAATTTTACCCTGTAATCATGTTTTCTAAATATATTTTCATATCCTACTGTGAAAGACTCCATACTTATACAACTTATTTCCGCTTTTACAACAGTGTAGATTATTTTCCTCCCGGACTACAAAAGTAATGAATGCATACAGAGGAAGTTTGAAAAGTACAGGCAAGAAAAAAAAAAATCACTCAAATCACACCATCTAGAAAGAGTAACTTATTCTGCTCTTCTTCCTTTCAGGCTCCTTTCTATGAAAATCCTAAAACACAGCTGGACCCAGTTATGAAATACAATGAATAAACTATAACGGTCCTAAATTGTATGAAATACGATCTTATGTTTACTTAATTAAAAGAAAATTCACTGTGATTAATTCAAACTACAAGTAACATAGGGAAGAAGATAAACTTTCCAACTAAAGGACTTATTGAAGACATTGTCAATGCAAAGCTATGTCCTGAAACGTTTTACTGAAGTCTTAATATGCACAGAGAACACAAATCATATATACACACCTCGAGGAATTTGCCAGGTGAACCCACCTGTGTACTAGCACTCTGACCAAGAATCAGATTACGGAACTCCTGAATCCCCTGCCCCCGCCCCTCCTGTTCACCACCCACCACCCCAAAGTGTAATCACTATCTTGACTTCTAAGAGCATAGAATTGTTTTTAAAAAGGAAGTTTCTAGGAATGTGGAATAAACTCCAAGAAAAGAACAGCTTTGTTATTACAGAAGTTAGAGAAAGAGAACAGGAGAAAACAGACGTCCTCAAATTTCCAAGTTCTACCTGTTAAAGGAAAGTGTCGGTTATTTACTCTTGAAGAAGAATAAGATTGGAAAAGTATATATTCTCTCCCAAATTAGGATTGTAGCACATGGGACTAGATTATATTTGACCCAAGGAAGCCAAAACTTAAAGACAACCTTGAGGTGTAGCAAACAATGACCAAGTCCTTTGAGGAGGATTAAAAGAGCATTTTCAAACAGTTTAAGTGTATTAAGCTTTTGAAAAAAAACAAAACACCTACAATGTTCTTAATAAGTCTCAGTTTAGATTGTAATTTTCACTGAGAAGCATTTAAGTGATTTTTGGAAAACACAATGACCAACTACTGCCCACAGCATTAACAGAAAATAATATACACACACACACACACACAATCTTAGTTTTGGAATCCAATGAATTCCTGCTATTCAGTATGAGAGTAACTAGTATTTACAGAATGCTCTATTAACTTTAATATTATCAAGTTGATTAAATAAATATCAATTATTTGATCTTTCCAATAGCAAGCACCATCATCCTCGATTGGTGGGGAAAAAAACAAAACAAAACCAAGGCCCTAAGAGTACAGGGTCTGCCAAGTGGTTGCTCTGGGACAAGGAATCTGGTCTTCGGACCTCAATTCCAGGCCTTTTCCCACTCCACCTTAGGGACTCCCTTGTCATCCACAGCTTGACTTTTTTTTGTCATGTCCACTGTACCTGACTTAGACATTCAGTAAGTTATTTAAAATGGTAGGTCTCCTGCAGTCTTAGAGAGGAGGCTTTCCAAAGTGTTCGTTTATTAGCATGAAGGACATAACAGGGCATCACCTCCAACTTTAGCAAAGTGCTTCCTCTCTTTCCTACCGCATGGTTTTATCTGTTTAAGAGGCAATGGGATATTCCAATTCTCCATCCTCCCTAACCCATGCTCCCCACATAGTTTTGAATTTGGGGAAATTGATACAAATGACACAAGTTCCTGAACTAAGAAAACTAAAAATTAAAGGAACTGGTATTAAAATGGTAGATAAAAAGCAGACATGAACAGTGCGCATATGAACAGGGTGCTATTTAAAAAATCCCATTAGGACGAATTTACTAATAGTTAGTTTTGGGTAAAATTCCTTTTAGTCTTAACTGCCAGCATTTCAACAACGCTGTTAAGCAGTCGAATGCTTGCGCCACCCTTGATCCTCACCCACAGTACTGCCAGTACTGCCTTCTTACAAATAAATAGCACTGAAATACTAGCCTTCGGTCCTCCTCAACTGTAGAATCACTTGGAATTACTAATTTAAATATCACGAGGACAGGGGGCTCCTGGGTGGCTCAGTCAGTTAAGCGTCTAACTCTTGGTTTTGGCTCAGGTCATGATCTCACAGTTCTTGACTTCTAGCCCTGCTTCAGGCTCTGTGCTGACAGCTTGGGATATTCTCTCTCTCAAGATAAACAAACTTAAAATAAAAAAAACTTTTTAAAATATCACCAGGACTGATGTGTCTAAGCATTAGCCGATGATATTTTTAAAATCCTGCAATTCTACCTAAATGTTTGCTTTCACTCAGAATGGAAAAAGAGCCATCAAAGTAAACAAATTCTTTGTTGTAGGTGAACAGCTAGTTATCAGGACTGTAAGACACCACTTTACAGGAAGTTCCACATAACATTCACTGAGTCCTCACTCTGAATGAGACACTAAATATTAGCGAAGGCTTTTGCATATTTTACCATTTTAATCCTCAGGACTCTTCCAGAAAGATACCATCATTACTTGCATTTACAGGACACCCAGGCTTAATTGAATAACCTCCCCAGGAACAGCAATTTAACTCCAAAGCCCACATATTACATTAAAAACAATAACCAGGAACTATATTAAAGTAATCCTGCACCTGGCAAAAATTAAAACCGAATTAAGTTTTAAGAGATTTGAAGAGGAAATGAAGTAAATAGCGTTATACTGATTTAATAAAAGATTACCAAGAGAATCTGAAACGTACTCCCTATATTTTTTTTAAAAAAGTCAATTATGAGCTCATTTTGTTTTCTTAGTACATATTTGTAAGTCTAAATCTGAAGTAAAATTACTAATAGACTAGTAAGAAGAAAGGTATGTTTGGTTATTTTTAGCCCAGTGGATTAAGGCTTACTCTAATTACTGGCACTCAGAACATCTGAAAGTGCCTATTCTTATATGCAAAACACATGACTTCGCAGTCAGCGAGGTGTCCGCTGACTGTGGGTGAAGGTAACTCAACTGTTCTCAATCTACTGGAATGTCGTTAAAAATTCCTTTGTTAGTAAAGAAAATACAGTATTCTGGCAAATTCTCAAACTAGTAATTTGGATATATGTATTTTTAAATTCATTGTAAAACTTTAATCTAGTGCCTCTTCCATAGCATGCTGCATAAAATAGGACTCAGAAAAGCCGACACTGTTCAGTCTTTAAGGGATCCTCAAGAGCATTTATTTCAGAGATGAGGGAAAAAAAGGAAAAAAAGACTTGTTCAAAGTCACCAAACTAGCTAAGTGTGCAAACCAGGCAGAACTCAAGTCCCCCGATTTTCAGTCTGTATTTTCCGCTATATTATCTTTACTGACCCCCCCCCGCCCCCACTCCCCAAGAGGGGGACTGTTTAAGTGAAACACTGGGGCAAGAAGAACGTGGCTGAGACAAAGGGAAGAAGGAAGACCTAAAGATCACTTGCTGATAGGAGCAGAGAGAGTCCTGGTTCACAATCTCTCAGAAGCTAAGCGAGAGTTCCTTTGCTTAAAAAGGTCTTCTCTTCCAGCTGGGCTAAGGGGAAAAAAAATCACCTGTTTCTATCAACAAAGAATATGTCCTTAAATATAAAATATGAGGCTTTCCGTATGAAATGGGTGGATATGTAGAAAAATTGATTCAAAATTCTAACTTCTGTATGTGAATTTCATCTCAATAAAGCTGTTTTTAAAGTGCATCTTTTATTTACGGCCGCCCGGTACAAGTATGAGAGTCAGGCTAGATTACCCTTCACAGCCTTCGGAAGACCCAGCGGTGGCCCGACACGGGTGGGCTGCACGTGTGTGCGGGACCACCAGAGAGTGCTTGCTTTCCTTCTGTTTAACAGGCCATTGCCTTCTGCTGCAGGAACCTGGATTCCTGGGATTACTGATTCCCTTGCTGGTATTTTCCTCCTCCACACGGGGGACTCCTTCCCCTATCTAGAAATAAGCTTAAGTCACTCACACCTTTTTAAAAACCCTGCTTCCGCCTCCTGTGTCTATGGGGGGTTACCACCTCTTCCTATCTTCAGAGCAAAGATCCCCAAATAGTCTACACTTGCTGCTTAAAAGTCTTCATCTCTTCACACTTTGCCCCATTTCTTCGAGACTTCTGTTCCTACTATTTCACTGAAAATGTTCCCACAAATGGCATTTTATGAACTCTCACTGTAAAACCTAATAGATTCTTTTTTCGTTTTAACTGTTTTTGCACTTTTGGCACCGGTGACTTCATCTTCAAAACTCTCTCCCCCTCCCCGACACTACTGACTCCATACCTACCCTACACCATACTCCCTTTGCTTGCCCTTTGAATGCCGGTCATCTAACACTTCATGCCTCATCCCCCTCTCCCTCCCCCGACTTCCAGGCCCACCCTGAGAAAACTAGGCATCTTCAAATGGAACTCATACAGGCATCTCAAAGTGAACATGTCTGCTACCTCATATTTACCCATCAGCTGAACTAGAAATGTGGAATCACTGCCTTCCCCCCTTTTAGCTGAGACCAAGTCTTCTAAAACTTACCTCACAGTAACAGCTCTTTCCACCTGCTGTGCCCACAGCAGCAGCCTTCCTTCAGGGCCTCACTATAATGCTGTCTCCTTAAGAGCTCCCCCTGCCCATTCTCCCATCACAAGAATCTTTTCAGATATGCGTCTGTGCTCTTTTCTCATCCCCATTTAAAACCTTTGCCTCCGTGCTTAATATTTCCGTTCTACCCCCATGTCAGTCACTAACTAGAACGTGACCTTGGACAAGTCAAGTCTCCCAAATTCTTCTTTGGTAAAATTGAAGTTTAGTCAACAGTAGGCATTTTAGGGGCGCCTGGGTGGCTCAGTTGGTTGAGCACCCAACTTCGGCTCAGGTCATGATCTCATGGTTCATGGGTTCAAGCCCCACATCAGGCTCTGAGCTGATAGCCCAGAGCCTCGAGCCTGCTTCGGATTCTGTGTCTCCCTCTCTGCCCCTCCCCTGCTCGCACTGTGTCTTTCTCTCTCAAAAATAAACAAACATTAAAAACAAGAAACAGTAGCAGTTTTAAAGCTCATGAACCATTTCCTATGCAGAGGATACAGGCCAAGCGAGCAGGGGTTGGAGGTCCCGGTCCGAATTTCATGAGAGCACCTCCACTTCCACTTGTTACGCTTAGGGTTCTAACCTTGGGGCTACAAGCTTTTTAACTTTAAAACTTTTCTGACTAGATAATTCCAAGACCTCTCTCGGCTCTAAAATGCTATAATGTTTGTCACCAAGTACTAAGCCAAACCCTGGATACAAAATCACCCAAAGATAACTAAATTTATTCTATTGGAAAGAGGAGTTTATTGTATTTAAAACATTCTCAATGTCCTATAATCTCCATTACTTCTTCTGCCATCTCTCCCACCAAAAAAAAAAAAAAAAAAAAAAAAAAAAAGCAAAAAACAAAAAACCCATCCATACCTAGAGTGGAATAAAGGAAATGGAGACAAAACCCAGACTTCTCTTCAACCCTCCTTGCAACCCATATCTGTTAGTTCCCTGCACTTCCCTATAGAGGACAATTTCTGATATGCAGAAACACTCATCTGAAATACAGTAAATTATCTGTAAAGGAGGGGAAGTGGAGAACAAAGTAATTATATTTCTTTTAACCTGATTAGCCTAATCTTGAGAAATGTATTTTAAGGTACTAAAAGGCTTTCAGATATTAATAAAGACATACGTTTTTTTTAAGTTTAGTGTTCAGGGGCCCCTGGGTGGCTCAGTTGGTTAAGCATCAGACTTCAGTTCAGGTCATGGTCTCAAGGTTTGCCAGTTCAAGCCTCGCATTGGGCTCTCTGCTGTCACCCAAGATCCTGCTTTGGATCCTCTGCCTCCCTCTCTCTCTCTGCCCCTTCCCTGCTCAGGCTCGCTCTTGCTCTCTCACTCTAAAAAAGAAATAAACTTTTAAAAAATATAAAATAAAATAAAAGCTTAGTGTTCAAAGCCAATGTGTGAGACATTCTGCAACATCAAAAATTTAAAAACCTGTTCTTCCCCAAATTATCAGATCTAATTACACCTCCACCACCACTATAAGTATACTTCAAATTAGGAAACACTAGTAACAAAGAGATCTTGTATACACACAATTTTAAAACATCTATAGGACTGAAATGGTCTATGCATCCAAGGTGTTGTGTTCATAAGTAAGATTCTAAAAGTCAGAAAAAAGGCATGTTAATTATCAGTCATTACTGTATAGACTTTCAAGAAGCGGGTTGGAGGGGAAAAACTTGTTTAAGAGAATTACACCATTTAAAATACAACCCCATTTTCACCTGCAAAGAAATAAGTTCACTGAATTTTTCTAAAAAGATCATTAAGTAGTAATAAGCGTTTATGCCTTTAATTACATAATTAGTTTTAAATCAACTTTCCTGATTTTATCTTTTTGCCTGGGTAACCAATCAAAATAGCAGTTATTTTTAAAATATAAAGTTTTAACCTAAACCTTTTTCATCTAAATCATTATTAATCATTATTTATAAATGTCATCTCTCAAAAGTCTGCCACTACCACCTTATAAATGACCAAACATTTGATTCTACTATTTCAGCTTTCTGATAAATAAAAATTATACCTCTTGTAAACAATCTTCAGATCTCGCCACTCAAGAAAGCTGCACATTTTCGGCTTCCGTGCTAAAACGGTTTGAACAAGTTCTCTTGTGATCTTTTTCTTTTCTTTGTCTGATAGTGGGACATACCATTTCTGCAGTCGAAGCTTTCCCTGACGACTAAAAAGCAACATAAACTGCATCTGTTAAGATAAATAGAACCAAGATTACATGCAACACTTTGAGTCAGTAGAGATTAAGATGACACAGAAGCTTCAGGGGCAGGGTCTTTAAATGACAAATGATTAGCAGCAATCAGTATTTCTGTCAGTTAAAATAGCAGGAAATTCTCATGGAAAGATCTTCCCACCAGATGCAAATCTCCCCACCCCATCCTTTTCCACTTAAGTTTGGAGACCAGTGTGTGGGGGGAGAAAAAAGGTAAAAAGCTGGAGTGAAAATTTTGAGGAGAAAGAAAGACAGTTGTTGCAATTTAAGAAACTACTGTCTAGCAGGGGTATACATTTCACATTCTCTGGATGCTACAAAAGAGAATTGTTGACATCAACTGGTTTAGATACATTTGAAAGAAACATCAGATCCACTACTGTTTTTCACCGGGAGGCTGTTGCAGTTCCAGACTGAATTACTTGCGGACAGACTGCTACCACGCAGAATGGCCTCTTCAGTTTCTGCTTATATACTTTAAGCAAAACAAAAGACCTAAAATATTAGCCCAGAGAAAACCCTATAAATGCACATTTTTCTTAATAAAAGCCTGATTTTTAAGTATCTCCTCTCATCTTCACTTTTTAAAAATTCCAGCATAAATATGCACACAATCAAGTGGGTTAATGTCAGGATATCACAGAGAATATAACCTTTAAAACCCAAAATAAGAGGTACACAAATGCAAAGACATTACACGAAATACTTGATTTAAAACAATTTTTAAAAATGCATCTACAGATGGAGTGAATGCTGAATTTTGGTGTATTTTACTTAAACTCTTTAGTATAATATGTATTTGGAATCTCGATTCGGTTGATTTGTTTACATGTTTAATTCTCAAGGAAAGCTGCTTGTAATTCAAGTGGTCTTCTCAACTGTAAAACAGGTAAGCACTGTTTCTACAAAAGTAATTTAAAGGTAGAATTCAGACAGGGGTTCCCCCCCCCCAGTAACTATTTTAAGTTCTTTTAACAGCGTTACTACAAGATTCCAACCAATTTAGAATGAAATGGGCTCTAGATTTCCCTAAGAAATTAGTGACGCTTTTCGTACTAATCCAAACCGGCATCAACAAGAAAGATACCTAGAAATTTATCAAGTGGTAATTTAACTTTAATAAAGTTAAAACTGGCTTATTACACCTCACTTCAAACCTTCTCTGGCACAAAACAAACGAGCGACGTTCTTGCTATCAAAGCCCCCCCCCCCCATACGAGTCCTGTTAAGACAGCGGCGTTCGAAGGGGGGCAGCAAGTAAAGCGTCGACTGGACAACGGGTTTAACGCAAACCCGTTACCAGAACTTTGAGGATGACAGAGCCCTATTCCCAAACCCTGATGACCTGGAAGGGTGGGGGTTCGCTTTCGAAAAGAGTAGGCGCTCAAGGCTGTCTGCACCCCCTCCCGACCACTTCATAGGACGAATAAATAATGAACTCTGTAAAATAATTACGTGCTGACATGGGACAATACGCGGTCGCGAAGCACAAGTATTCCTTCCCTCTGGTTAAAAACTAATGCTTTGATTTGTCCGCCAATCACGGGGCACCCCAATTCCTCGAGACTGGTGTTAAAAACAATAGGCTCGGCCGCGGAGCGGGCTCGGGGCCAGCGCTCCTCCGGCCGGCCGTCCCCGCCGCCGCCCCGCCGCCCCACGGAGCCGCACTCCGTCACTGCCCGAGCCCGAGCGAGGTGACCGGCTACGGAGCGGGGCAGACAATGGCATTCGCCGCCGCGCAGGGGGCGCCAAGGGTCCTCGGCCGCCCCGGGCCGCGAACCCCTCCCGAAAATGCCCCGCAAAACTTGAGGTGATTCCCGAACCACAGGTGCCGCGGGGCCCCCGCATCCTCGGGGCGCGGGGCTGAGTGGAG
>NC_043717.1:11327181-11421047 GCF_006229205.1 Suricata suricatta
GGCGGCGGAGGGGAAGCCCCTGTCGCCGGGCTGAGGAGGAGAAGCCGTGTTGCCGCGGGGAGGAGACCCAGTTGGCAGAGGGAAGGCTTAGGCTGCGAGGGAAGGGCGAGCCGACAGACCCCGCCCCGTGGGCCGGACGAGGGAGGAGCCGGGGCTGCGGCGAGCGGAGGGGCGGGCTGGGCGACGCGCGGGAAGCAGCTCCACCTTTGCCGAAGGCACCCGAGGCGGCGCAGCTGATCGCCCTCCAAGAAAGCCGATTGGCCGAGTCTCTACGGAGGCGGGGCGGGGGGGGGGGGGAACCCGGCCGGAAGTCAGGCCACGTGACCCGGAAGCGGCTTCTGCCGAGGCCTGCGCGCCTGCGCGCTCTGCGCGTACCTTCGGGACTCGGGCGGGTGGCTACCCCGGTCCTCCGGTGGTGGAAGGACGGGGTTCTGAGGCGCCCTTTGTCGGCCCCGCTATGCGGGGCAGGGAAGGTCAGGATCGCGCGGAGCCAAATGTGCGCTCCGATAACTCGCCGTGCCCAGAGAGGGTGGGGCGGGGAGGCGTCACCGCGGGTGATGATGGTGAAGGGGGACAGGGCGTGCTGCCCCTCTGGGGAAAACAAGTCAGCCCTGTCGAGGAGCTCGTGTACTCGTTCAGAGGGCCTTTTGCAATTATTCTGCCTCCAGACCGCCTGCAATCTGGCCCGTCCCTCCCATTGCGCTTCTACAGCCCTAGACACCTTTCGCCCCGAGCTGTGCGAGTGCCTTTTCCCTGGGCTTGTCTCACCAGTCCTCAGTGCTGCGGACCTGATGAATTACTGTCCGTTCTCTGCCAAAAAGCCCAGACAGCGTGTCGTCTTTGAGATCCCACTTCCTTCACGCGGACTGGCGCCCCCGCCCCCAGAGCCGCCTGTGTTCCAGTTTAGCCTTGCCGAAGACTTGCTCTGCCTGGCATGCACTTCCTCTCAAATGTCACGCCTCCTATGAAGCCTCACCCTCAAACCCCGTAAGAACGAATCCCTCTTTCATCCACATGTTTAGCACGTCTTGAATTTTACTCATTTTGCATCCCCACGTGTCCATTTGCCTCTATTTAGCACATTTTGAATTTTCTTCATTTTGCGTCCCAACCTAGTTCACTGCCTGATATATGACACATCTAATAAATGGAAGTTGACGGATGAGGACTGTAAAATGATAGATTTGTTAAAAACCGGAGTGCTGAGTATTGTGCCTGGCACAGAATGGATGTCCATATTTTTTTTGAATGAAAAGAATGGGTGAGTCCTCTAGTCCGACTCATCTTTTACAGATGAGGAAAGGGGAGCCCCGCGGGATTGAGTGACCTTGCTTGAACAGCCACCGGTTTCTCAGGTTGAATGCTATTCATTACCCCAGTCACCTAGGTTCTTACAAAGGAAGCTGGAAAATTGCTTTTGTTGAGCTTTGCCCTTTTTGCAGAGGTTCCCAAACACAGTCGCCAGAATTTTGTAATGGCCCCAAGTGAAAAAGAAATGGTACGTTTTTCACGAAGCTAAATTTAATCAATTTAAAGGAATCCTTTATTAGGGATTGTGTTCTCCTTTGTGTGTGTGTGTGTGTGTGTGGTTAAAGTTCTATAAAACTATGATAATATATTGTAGGGATTTGAGGGCATTTTTAATACCTTTATTTGGCAAAAGAAAAATGTATAATGCCTTCTCTTTTAAGCACAATTATACTGCTAGGAAAATTTCCTACAAATATGTATGATAATGTATACTGGGATATTAAATAAGTGGTGGACACAAAGCACTGAGCTGGCTTTCTGTGGTCTTTAGGCCTCCCTACCCGAATTTCTCTCTGCTTCCTGTGTAGTCATGCTCCAAAGTCATGTGCTAATGTCCCATTTCTCCCTTACTACACAAAACAGATGCCGTTAGCCAGTTCACAGATAGATCTAATACTATGCAATGAAAACTTGTCCTCTAGATCCAAATGCTGTTTTTCTCTTTTTCTACACAAAGGAGGTTCCTAAGATAACCACCTCCAAGTTTAAAGTCATGGGTTATGCTCCTAATGTTGGTCTATGGTTCTGAAAATGAAGAAGGAGACTTGCTAATGACATATTGGCAGTCTCTGGTGGTCCTAGCCAAGAAAAGATGAGGGGGGGGGGGTAGAGAGAGAAAGGAATTATGGGAAAAATAATTAGCAGCTGAAAGCAGCTATTACATAATCTTGGCTGCTTATTAATTTAGGAGAAGGAATGACTTATTAAATTCTAATAGCAACAGCACAACTGTAAACAACCTAGCAATTAACAATGCAAGGCCCATTATTTTGTTACTGTGTCCTCTTCTTTTGGCAAGTGTATAAGAACAAAATTTATAGAAGCACATGGTCTTTTTCAGTAGATTATAGATGGTTTTTCCCCAGCCTTAGTATTAAGTGCTAATTGTGCATTCCCTGTGGAAGACAAAAGAAGCACTGTTACTGTCTGGCTTTGTTAGTAATTAACTGCTTGACTTTGATTCCCACATGTTCC
This sequence comes from Suricata suricatta, assembly GCF_006229205.1. Classification (NCBI taxonomy): domain Eukaryota; kingdom Metazoa; phylum Chordata; class Mammalia; order Carnivora; family Herpestidae; genus Suricata; species Suricata suricatta. The sequence goes on from NC_043717.1 coordinate 11,329,687, forward strand.
AAATTGTGGGCTTTCTTATATGCTCTTCTCACCTAGTATCTTCTTTATCTCTCAGGATAATAGAGTATCTTTTTTAATCCTCTGCTTTTGTTATTTGGGTGGCTCTGATTTCTTGGTTGTTAATGATGAAACCAAAATTATTTTTTTTATGAAAAAGTAAAAATCAGATTTTATACTTTTTTTTTCTGGTACAGGAGATGTTTATTACAAACTCATTTCGCGTGGAACAAGAATATGCACTTTCACAGTGCAAGGCTGCCTGATGCTTCCCAGGTTTCAGCGGCCCAGGCAGATAAAGGAAAATTCAGCAAGGTCAGAAGAGAGAAGAACAGATCTACTCTTAAATAGGAAAGATAACTGTGTTCCAATGTACAGAAGGGGAACAAATGAAGTATTTCTGGTCAATTGCCTTTTATTTATTGTTTATTGAAATATAATTGACATTCAGCATTATATTAGCTTCAGGGTTACAACATAATGATTTGATATTTATATAGATTTGTGAAAAGATCACCACAATCTAGTTAACATCACTTGTTTCTTTAAAAAAAATGCCTAACTTTCATTTATGCTTAATTCACGAGGTGAGGGTGAAGAGTAGGAATTTTGTGTTCTAATAGTAAAATATTGAGGTTTTTAATGTAATCTTTTAAAAATTATCAAAAATAATTTTAGTTTCCTGTTATATGTGTGATGGTCATATGCTTTTATCTCTCCTTCTCAAAATGCCCTGAAATGAAAAATAAAAGGGGACTGTTTAAAGTCAAGTATATACCCACATGGATAAGAAGACAGGGAACAGTAGCATGAGGATGTCACCAAGGATGTCTGGGTACACTGTTGGCTCATCGTGAAACCTTGATGATCTAGGTAAAAATTGTAATATTTTGAGAATGTGGAGGAGCAGAAGTGAGGGGTTTTGAAATAATGGTAAACCCTCATGCACTAGCCGTAAGAAAATAGATAACATCTGACATAAATGAAAAAAATAAGATTATTAGTGTAGTCTTTTTAAAAAAATATGTATTTATTGGAGCGCCTGGGTGGCTCAGACAGCATCTGACTTTGGCTCAGGTCATGATCTCGGAGTTCACGAGCTTGAGCAGGGGAGGAGCAGAGAGAGAGGGAGACACAGAATCTGAAGCAGTCTCCAGGGTCCAAGCTGTCAGCATAGAGCTCAAGCTCTCTTGCTCTCTCAAAAGAAATTAAAACTTTTTTTAGTGTTTTTTTATTTATTTCGAGAGAAAAAGAGAGCTTGAGCAGGGGAGGGGCAGAAAGAGAGGGAGACACAAAATCCCAGGCAAGCTCTGTGCTGCTAGCGCAGAGCCCAACATGGGGCTCAAACCCACGACTGTGAGATGACCTGAGCTAAAATCAGGAGTCAAAATCAAGGTGCTTAACTGACTGAGCCACCCAAGGGCCCTTGTTAGTGTATTCTTTAGACAGCAGGAAGCAAATTGCAGAAGCAGTGATGACTTTCCAGAGACAGAATCTTGAGGTAGGATGTATTAAAGGTTATTATTATAGTATATATTTAGTGCAGGTTTTGCTTAGATCATTTTTTAAATATTATAATGAAAGAGATAAAACCTTTTCCATTAGTGCTAACACTATATTATGGACTTGTACAACATTCCTTTAGCCAGTCTGTGTTACTTAGAAATGATTAAGGGGAGCCTGGGTGGCTCAGTCGGTTGAACATCTGACTTTGGCCCAGGTTGTGATCTCATGGTTCGTGGGTTCGAGCCCCAGATTAGGGCTGTGTGCTGACAGCTCAGAGCCTGCAGCCTGCTTCGGATTCTGTGTCTCCGTCTCTTTCTGCTCCTCCCCCACTCATGCTCTCTCTCACTTAAAAATAAATAAACATTAAAAAATTTTTTTAAATGATTAAAGAAAAATGCCTTGTAATGCAATTCAGTGCTGAATCAGTGTAGACGATCACAGTAAGTACAAAAAATATGCTTAGAGTTTGTGAATTTGCATCTCCAAAGATAAACATGTTCCAAGGAGAAAACTGGCCTAAAATAATGAGGATTTGTGAACCAATCATTTCAAATAGATAGAGCTGTCACTGCCAAAGCCCTCAACAGTGAACTAAAGAGAAATATGGGACATCTACTTTTTCTTGAAGCCTATTTCCCGAGCTTTGAATAAAGTGCAAGAAAATGATTCTTCTTTTACTATTAGGCTAGAGCAGTGATTCTCAACCTGGGCAATTTCATTCCCCCCTCTCCTAGAGGACACATAGCAGTGTCTGGAGATACTTTTGGTTGTTGCATTGGTGCCCAGGGAAGGGGCAGGTGGGTGATCCGGGTGCTGCTGCTGCTGCAATGCACAGGACAGTCCCCTACAGAGAATGAGCCAGCCTAAACTGTCAACAGTGCTGACACTGGGAAGCCTCACGTTAGTCACAGAAAAGGTTAGCATGTAGTAAGCAGGCTCTTTTATAGACATTTCAAGAAATGGGTTGCGCACTATCTTTGTATAAGTTTTTCTCTCTCAGAGAAGTTGGAGGCATTGTTAATATTTGATAGGTATGATTCTTAACTGCTGCAAAGACTGGCCACATACACAAGGCAGTCAGTTACTAGATAGTAACTAGAATAAACTATTGAAATAGGATTTTTTTCAAAAGGGCCCCAGAATATGAGTGAAAATTATTTAGAACCTAAATCTATGAGATGACTATTCATTCCATCCATTCATTTCATTTGACACAAATGTTTATTACATATCTCCTGTACACCAGCGACTCCAAAAGATAATGGGGATGCAGAGATGAGTAAGATGGTGACTCTGGCCTGAAGCTCCAAGACCATTTCTCCTGACACAGAATTGCATGTCTTTTGGAGACAAATTCTGAACTGTCAGAGGAGCAGTCACCAAACATAAGAATACATTCTCTTTTGGGGAAGCCCCTAGAAATGCTTCAGAGAAACTTAGATTTCCATGGGTGACACCTTTGGAAACTGTTTGCCCTAATGACCTGACAGGGCTCTCTTTGTGATCTTTTCTTTTTTTTTTTTTTTTAATTTTTTAATATATTTTTTTATTTATTTTTGAGAGACAGAGAAAGACAGTGCAAGCAGGGGAGAGTCAGAGAGAGAGGGAGACACAGAATCTGAAGACAGACTCCAGGCTCTGAGCTAGCTGTCAGCACAGAGCCCGATGCGGGGCTTGAACCCACGAACCATGAGATCATGATCTGAGCCGAAGCCGGACACTTAACCGACTGAGCCACCCAGGCACCCCTTTGTGATCTTTTCGTTCCGTGAGTTTTCTACAGCACTCTTAATTCACAGCAACATAAGAAAGAAAGTCGATATGTTTTCAACAAAATGATTTCAGATAATCTTTTGACCTGGTGCTTGGAATGAACTGTTTCGGCAGTAATGTAACTAAACTGGACTAGTGGTTCTAGGTTATTCTCTATAGGACTTGTGAAAACACATAAATTTTTGGGCCCTACCCCCAGAGTTTCTGACTCACTGGGTCTGAGGGGAGGCCTAAGAATTTTATTTCTTTAAAAAATTTTTTTTAATGCTTATTTAGTTTTGAGAGAGAGACAGCACGAGCAGGGCAGGCTTCAGAGAGAGAGGGAGACACAGAATGTGAAGCAGGCTCCAGGCTCTGAGCTAGCTGTCCGCACGGAGCCCAACGTGGGGCTCAAACCAATGAACCCTGAGATCAAGACCCGAGCTGAAGTCGGACGCTTAACCGACTGAGCCGCCCAGACGCCCCAAGAATTGCATTTCTAACAAGTTTGCAGTTGCTGCTGACGCCAGTGACTCAGGGACCACACTCTTGAGGACCACTACTCTACACCAAAAATAAAACACAGCAACAAAACCCCTGTCATACCTAACTGGCAAGTTCTCAAGCCAGCAGTTGTAATATAATTTTTCCAGACTGAAGATCTTGAAAAACTTGAGATCTGAACATTTTTTTTATTGCTGACTTCATTCAGTTCGATAACATTAGGAGGGTAATAATCCCAGTTATATGAATCTGAAGCGAAATCTATATGCACACACCAGAGGGGCATATGATCATTGTATGCCCTGTACAAAGTGATGTACTGGATGGGTCTGAGTTAGAAATTAGAGCACTTAGAGAAACTGAGCATTGCACCATAAAGAATCAGATGCTTATGTAGTGACTATCACTACTCTAAAAATGTTTTCCAAGTACTCTTGCCAAGTAGGAATCCCCTCTGAAGTATTTTGTCAACAATTACAGACGAGAAGTAGGAAGGAGAGAGTTGAGAGGGAATGGCTAGACACAATCAGTATCTCTGGATATGGCCGAAACCCACTATGTAGTAATCATAAATATGCCCCTTGTCTGCCTTGGCACATAGCTAGACCGCATTCCTCAGCCCCCTGCAGTTAGGTGTCCCACGGGGCTGAGCCTGGGCTACTGAAATGGGGATGGATGTGATAGGGGGAAGGGCCAGAAAACCCTTCCACAGGAAAATCCCTTCCTCTTCCCCCCTCCTGCTTTGAAACCATTACTCCCCCGTATTGGGATGGCCAATTGTAAACTGTGCTCCCCACGCCTCCAACCCCGCCTTCACACCCTGTGAACAGACCACCACCACGGCCATACTTACCACCAGTTGTACTTTAAGTGAATCAGAAGTAACTTTGTAGAAAGCCAGTGAATTTTCTGGGTTCATCTGGTACAGCTGCTGGCATTACTGGCCATCCGTGGGGGCTGTTACACTATTACCCACTCGGCTACAAAGAGAAAGAGCCACAGTGATGGGGAGAGCAGGTGAACTTGCAAGTGGAGAGCTCTTCTTTTTGGTTCTAAACCTGCTTTTTGTGCTCCTTCATGTATCTCCTTCTCATTGAAATTTAAAGAATTTAAAACTACTCATTTATCAAAGGGGCAGAAAGACTGAGTTGATGGTTTTTATTTTTCTAATTTTTAAAATATTTTCTGGCAAAGTCTAGCATTTGTGCCAGGCAATAGATAAGGCAAAATTAAAAAAAAAATCATGGGAACCAAAAGAGCCAAGGAAATGGGGGTTGGTGGTACATTTCAGTAAATTGTCCCTAATTGGCCAAAGTGGATAATTTTATCATCAGTCTCTTAGACTCAAGAAACCAAAGTTTATAGTTTGTTTGTGACCAGATTATGTCTTTATCTTCTAAATATTCTAGGACACACTTAGAACATTTATCCAAAAGCACTATTTAGAATACATGAGCATTTTAATGGAATGTTAGAAAAATTTTTAGAAATACTGCATGTATATAAGATATGACATATATGAAATAATAGAATTTTAAAAGTCATTTTACCCAAAAACTTCATTTGACAAATAAGGAAATTAAGGACCAGAGAAGTTAAACAAATTGTTGAAGATTCTGCTACCTGGTTAGTGGCAGATGAGGAACTAAGACCCCTGTGTTCTGTCTCCAGGCCAGGTTTTCTCTACCACAGTATACTATTGCCCTTATCTTTAGGGCAAAAACAAACAAACAAACTGAGAAACTACACACACACAGCCCTTCAAAATGTTAACTCTCAGTGCCTCCACTGTGTCCTCTGCCTATTAATGTATTTGTGTCTCAGGCCTCCTAGGTGGCTCAGTCTGTTGATCACCGACTTTGGTTCAGGTCATGATCTCGCAGTTCATGGGTTCGAGCCCCGCATTGGGCTCTGTGCTGACAGCTCAGTACCTGGAGCCTGCTTCAGATCCTGTGTCTACCTCTCTCTCTCTGCCCTTCCCCTGCTCATGCCGTCTCTTCCTCTCTTTCAAAAATAAATAAACATTAAAAAGTAAATAAAGTATTTGTGTTTCCAGTAGCCAACTAAAACCCTTGGAAGATCAAGGATCAGGACCGTATTTTACTAATCTCTGTCTCGCATAACCTAATACAATTCTTGCATAAAATAAACACTCAAAAAATGTTAAGTTGAATTGGATGAGTATACTTCAATTTAAAAAAAAGAAAAAAATGGAATGCCAAAAGAAAGTTTAATAAGCCCCTGTCTTATTACTTCTTGAATGTTGTCAGTTTTCTGTGCCCCCTCTTCCTGCCATAGCATGCAAAATATCTTCTTTCTTTCCATCCCCCTAAAATTGTGCTAGGTCAGACCAAGAAACTGGACCTTCTGTCTCAGCCCCTTCCTTCCATCTGATCCCATTACAGTTTCTTCTGCACGCACATGGCCATCTAGGGTTTTTTTTCTAAAATGCAAATCTAATAGAGATTAGACCCTCTGCTTAAAATGCTTCCATTTCTTTATTTGTGAATTTGTACACTTAAGTCTGGACCAGGCCCTCAGTACTGGGGATAAAATGGAAAACGACTTGGATAGCGCCTCCCACCAGGTTCATAGGGTGTGGAGGTGGGGTTGGAGGGGTGGGGAGTACAGATTACAATTGGCAATCCCAATGCAGCGGAGTAAGTGTTTCAAAGCGGGGAAGGGCAGGGTGCTGTGGGAACACATAAGTGAGGGCCTAACCCAGAGTTTTGGTACCAGTGATATATGGTGGAGTCAGGGAAGATCCTTTGGAAGACACAGCCTTTGGCCAAGATTTTTTAAAAAGGTCGGGGGAAGGGGGCATTAAGCAAGAGAAGACAGGGCAAGAGTGTCCCACAAAGAGAGAATAGCATGGGCAAAGGTGAAGCCATGAATGCGTGAGTATCTTAGGGACCAGAACAGAAGGTCCATGTGGCCAGAGAGTAGCTGGGTAAGGCTGAATCTGCGAGGATGGGAGAACCGGATCGTGTGGAACCTTTCAAGCTAGATTCAATGGTTTGGACTTTCTATAAGGATATTGGGGGACATTGAAAGATTTTTAAGCAAGGGCACTGCCATTACAAGATAGGAGTTTTAGAGCTTCAGAAAGAGTACTCTGAATGAAATGTGGTTAATCACAGGATACATTGTAGCCAGAGTTTAGTTGTAGATAGAATGAACCATGTTATAACTGATACTGACAGAAGCAGTCTAAAAATGATTGGAAGAGCAAAATCTAGGCTGAGTTTCCAGAAAAACGTTCGAGAATAATACTGCAGACCTTGACTGCCAGGGAGCCACTGCGTCTGCCGTGATCAGTGAGCTGGAATGTTAAGAAGCTATTTCCCTAACTGCTGGCTTCAGGACTATACCTCCTCTGCTGTGTTTAAGAGATCAGGAAGCTGTTGCCAGCAAACTAGGTGCTTGGGTACTGCCTCCCCCCCCCCCCAGGTATGTGGCTAGGGACTGGACACTGCACTCCCTCTACAGCTGCCGCTGAGAGCCAGATGCTTCCATAATTGTACTGGCCAGCTGGAATAGCAGAGGCAAGGCCCCTTCTTCATGATCCATCACTTCCTCCTTCCTAATGTTACATGAGTGCAGTTGATTGTTATAGTCTACATCACAACCAGAAGCCTAGCTAAAGAATGTCATTTTTCATTTTCTGGAAAGAGCGCTGTGGGGAGGTTGGAATGGATATTGAGCAAGCAGGTCCACGGTGTCCACAGCAAAGGTTGAGACTGGTGGCTAAAAGACCAGTTGGGAAGCTGTTGGCTGATTAGATGAGAGGTGATGGTAGCCTGAACAAGGAAGAAAGAGGAAGACATAGACAAGAGAGAGTTTAGGAGGTAGGATGGATTGGTGTAAGTTGCTATGATGTGGGGGCCAAGTGAGTGAGCATAAAGTCCAGAATGACAATGGAGGATGATTTTCTGAGAGGGAACTCAGGAAAAAGGCAGACAGCTGGTGAAATGAAACCATTTTTTAAGCTTCAAAATCAGATATCTGCAGGGCCTGAATTCTACCAGCAACCTGAACGAGCTTGGACGAGGCCTCCCAAGCTGCAGATGAGAATGCCTCCCCGGCCAACACCTGGACTTTAGCCTGGTGAAACCTGAGTAGATGACCCAGTAAACTTGTGCCCCGACTCCTGACCCATAGAAGCTGGGAGATAATAGATGGATATTGTTTTAAACTGCTAAGTTTGTGTTAATTTGTTACACATTGCTTAGCTCACTTATACAAATACCCAGGGTACAACTCGGGGATACTAACTTTTAGGGGGTGGGCAAGGGAAAGCCTCAAAAGAAGACTGGGAAGGAATGGTCAAAAGCCCGGGAGGAGTTCCGGAAGTATGTAGCATCATGAAGTTAAAGCAAGAGATCCTCCTAAGGATAAAGTTGTCACATGTGCCAAATATTGCTGAGAATTCAAGTAGGAACAGAAAGAGTTCACTGGATTCAAAAAAGCCATTTGAGTGAAGTGATGTGTAGACAAAAAAGGTCTTTGAGTGAAGTGATGTGTAGAAATACTCATTGTAGCATATGGAGGAAAAAGGTGGAAAGGGAGAAATGGAGACAGCTTTTTTAGGAGGTTTGTATTTAAAGAGGAGGAAAAAAAGACAAGTAGCTGGGACAGGGCAGGGCATCAAGTTCATGGCGCTGTTGTTTCAGGAGGGAGGCATGTGGTGAGTAGGAGTCAGCAGAGAGGGAGAGGGTGAATATTTAAGCAGTGAATGGTAGATGAGGAAGAAAAGATGTAGATTAGCACATAGTTTGGTGACAGGGAAGGAGCTTCTTCCTCTCTGACATAGAGGAAGTGGTAAGATTATCTGGGTGTGGAGAGGGAAGTGGAGATGGGTTGTGAAGTCCCAATCAGATTTCTTCTGGACCTTGGAGAACTGGAGAGAAGCTTCCGGAGCAATCAGAAAGGATAACTGAGGGTGCTGAATAAGCAGTGGAGACAAGATCCAGGACTGGGCCATTGTGTAATGAGTTGCGTAGATGGCGGGTTGAGACTCGGCAGATGATTGAGATAGAAGGATGAGAGACTGAAGCAACAAGGCTTGGCATTCAAGGCAGAGCAGGAAAGCAGTGACCCTGGAAGGGGGGAGTTCCAGAATGGGAGGGCAGGGGGTTGAGGAGACCGACAGAGCAGAAAGAGAAAGGAACGGGGTTGAGGAAGAGGAAGACCGTAGCCCTCTGAAGGCCAGGTTATAATTAGTGCAACTGAGTGATACAGCTGGAAGTATTGGGGATTGTGTTCTGAGAGAGACGCGTGAAGGCATTATCCCTGAGGTGGAGGAGGTGGGGAGGTTGGATAGAGTGCGCAACAAGTCCGGGCAGAGTGGGTGGCTATGCAGAAAGGAGGCCAGGGTCTCCGGAGCAGAGAAGACGAAAGAAGGGACACACTTGGGTGTTAAGTAATGGGTTACTCGTGTGGATGTTAAAGTCATTTGGGATGCTAGCAGGACCTGATGGAAAAGGTGACCGTGATCCAGTTGCTAAAGACTCCAAAGAGGAGTGGCATATAATGGCAACAGGAGGAGTAGGGTGTACTTAAAAAACAAAACAACACAAAAAAACAGCTTTATGGACATATAATCCACATGCCACATAATTCACCCATTGATTGTGTCCAATTCAGTGGCTTTTAGTTTATTGACAGAGCTGTGCAATCATCTCCACTATTAATTTCAGAACATTTTCGTCACTCCAAAAGGAAACCCCATACCTCTTAGCCATTACTCCCAAATTTCTCCATGCCTCTCTCCCGCGCCAGCTTCTGTCTATAGATTTGCCTATTCTGGCCATTTCATTTAAATGGAAGCATACAATATATGGTCCTCTGTGTCTGGCTCCCTTCAGTGAGTATAGTGTTTCCAAGGTTCGTCCATGTTGTAGCATGTATTGGGGTTTCATTTCAAAGCATGATTTTAATGGGTGCCAAGAACCTCAAAAGAGCTTAGGGGAGGATGTAAGGCAAACACTTCCTTTGGACACCAAATCAGCGCTGGTCATTAACATTAAGCATTGAAATTGTTATAAGTACCTTTTTCTCTTGGGAGTATCTAAAATAAGTCAATATTAAATACTGATGCTTTCTTCTTCCCTCCTCACCCCCAGCAGGAAATATAACTGAAAGCCTTGCTCAATTACAAAGACGGAGTCAGTCATTGTTGCTTCATGTTAACTACTGGCTTAAGAAAGACATTCATCATGTAGAGGAGATAATGAGCAAAACTGGCAATGCCCTAATAAGCTCTAAATTAAGCATACATAATGTTGAGCAAAATATAAGAATCAGCAAAAAAATTTTTCTACTTATTGATCATTAGCGTTAATGAGAACAGCAGCAAGTGGCTTTGTTCCTGTTTGCTTAGAAAGTATGAAAACAAGGTAAGCAAACAATTAGGAGGGTTAAATGTGAGGATTCAGTTTTCATCCCGATAATGGAATACTTTACTTCCTAGCCTTTTGACCTTGAAAGCCCTTGATGGCTTCATGTTGTCTGGCCTTTGGCTAATTTTCAACCACGTCAGCGACAGAAACTGTGCAAATGGGATCAGGGCCTACTAACAGCAACAAAAGCAAATAAATACATCTCCCTCCAGGAAATGTCAATTACAAATAAGCATATGGGGCTGTTGTCTGTATGAAAGCCCTGGAGTCCCTTATTGATAAGAGCAGAGGAAGTAATCCAAGAGACTAAATGTGCTGGCGAGCGGGGCTAAGGCTCCTGGAGGAGCTCAGATTGTAAGAGACACATTAACAACCTGCGTGGAAGGAGACAGCAATCAGAGGCTCTGACCACAGGAACAGCACAGACCTGTAACACGAATGCAAGAAACACTAGCGAGAGAACCGAGGCTTGCTGCAGGGTATTTGAAGTTGAAGGTTTGATGCAGCAGTAGAATCTCGTTTGCCCACTATCCCTCCCTCCTAAGCACAGCACCCCCATTCTTTAGGGGAACTTTTCTCCCCTTCCCACCACCACTCCCCCTCCAAGGATGCAAAGAATAGAAAGAATGTAAGTCTTCAGGTTTGGGCAAAACATAACTGAAACTGTGAAAACAGTTCTCAAAACAGGTCCTTAAGATACCATCTGCAGTCTAGGAGAAATAGAAGCGCTTCCTGAAGACAGGAGAAGGGCAAATATCTTGGTTTTCAGACGGAGGGAGAGGGTAGGTGATGGCAGTGTGGACAGGGATTTCGATGTTAGTTCTGCATTAAGAATATCATATGGGTGGTGTGTGAATTCACACGGAGAGAAGAGGTGATCCTTAAAGAAACCAGCATGAATTTACTAAGAAAAGACAGGCTTTGGTTTCTTTTGTGATATGTTTATTAGATGAGTAGATCAAAGGGATTCTGTGGATCTAGAGTTTCTATATTTCTGCGAGGCATTTTTCAAAGGATTTCATGGCATCCTTGTGGAAAAGAGGGAGAAACTGGATGGATGATAAGATAATTTAGCAGCATAACCGCTCTACCCTCAGAATGCTGATCTGTTTTAGTCAAATCTGGCAAATTGTCTTGAATGCCTGTATTGAACAGGGATGTTTTCCTAGCATGGTCCTTTTTAAGTAACCTGAATATGGGCTGAGTGGACCTGGTTATCCATATATGAAGGACAGGAAGCTGGGAGGGAGAATGAGATGACAAAGCAGGCTGCAAACTGGCGCTGGCTCAGGGATCATGTACCAGCTAGTATCTTTTGGAATAAGGCAGGACAAATTCACAAATAAACGCACAAGTGGCCATCTCTATTAAAATGAGATTTAAATACGACAAGCTTGAGTGTTTTATCCATGGAACCAAAGTTAAGGGTGTGGGGAGAGCTTGGTAAATAGCAGCACGTGGGAAAAAAAGACTTGGGGGTTTTAGTGGCCTGAAGCCAGTAAGAGCCAAGAGTGTGAGGAGGCTACAACATAAAAGAAAAAAATACCCAAAGGAATCTTGGGCTGTTTAAATAGAAATATAGTATTCTGACTGTTCTATGCTTTTGATAATCAATCTTACCATCCTTTGATATATTACGTTCAATTCAGGGAAACATATTTCATGAGAGATGTAGACCAACTTCAGCTCCTTCACAGGAGTCATACCATGGAGTGCTATAAATCATGACATAGAAGCAAACGCAGAAATGAGTAAGGATGGTTAGCTCAGGGAATAAAATATTTCGGGGCAAAAGGATGACTCCCTTATAGCATAGAAAGAGATAGAATATAAGGCAGAGCTATGTTTAGGTCCAAGAGGAAAGCAAGGATCAATGGATGAAACATTACAGGCCGGTGGATTTGAGACAACATACAAATAGGTACAACTAATAATTAGGAGTCTAGAGTTCAAGTAGCTGAGCTCCTGGTTGTCGGAGATGTTCACACAGATGACGTGGTGGAGGGAACTCCTCTGCTGCGTGAAGGGCTGGATACTTGGAACCTTAAGATTCCTTTCAATTTGGGGATCCTGAAGAGACCAGGGCAGGTCTGCCGTTGTTTGGGGACTTGCGTGCGCGCGCGCGTGTGTGTGTGTGTGTGTGTGTGTGTGTGTGTGTGTGTGTTGGTGTTCTCTCTACCCTAAGCAGAAACGAAATGTTTCACGAGTTATATGCCAAAGTTAAGAATAGTCAGGCACAACTGCAATAGAAGGCCGGTGTCTAGAATTTCTTTCGGTTCTCCTTCGTAATGCCAAGCGCACAAGCCCTCAGCCGAGGCGCTCTCTTCTTGACGTTGCTCTGTGTTTCTCAAAAAGATGCTTCTTATTTTATACCTCATTTATATTCCTGACTTAACCTTGAGTTGAGGTGATTTCTCTTAAATGAAAGTCTTTCCTTCAACTGCTTTCTTTTTGCTTGTGGGTATCTCCTAATTTGAGTGGAGAACCATGCACAACTACTAAAGAAATTGTATTTCCTTACTGTGGTTTCCATCATTGCAGATTCACATTTAGTACAAATGCTGTTCTAATTCTCATCTTATGGTTTCTCCAACAGGCCTTTTTTCCGGAAGGTACTTGGTGTTTGCCACAAAAGCCTGAAAGCTTTTCAGGGCACCGTGCAAAACACTATGCCCTTCAAGTCAGACAGACTCGGGCTTTACATTTTGGTTTCTCTTTGTACCTTAGCCAGCTTGCTTCATCGTTCAGAACCTCAGTTTCCTCATCTGTTAAATGAGGTTTAAAATATATGTTTCAGAGGGGCACCTGGCTGTCTCAGTCAGTAGAGTGTGTGACTTTTTTTTTTTTTGCAACTTTGGATGTTGGGGTTGTGAGTTTGAGCCCCACATTGGGTGTAGAGATTACTTAAAAATATTATAAAATTATATGTTTCAGAAAGTTATTTTGACGATGCAATAAAATAATGGATGCTGAGGACCTATTATAATGTTTCGTACATAGTAGGTATAAGGCAGCATGTGAATACTATGAGTTCTTCACACAGCAACTTTCCAACAATTCTCACCTCTCCTTTTTTTAAAAAAAAATTTATTTATTTTGGAGAGAGAGAGAGAGAGAGAGAGAGCGAGAGAGCGAGCGAGCCCTACACGGGTCTTGATCCCACCACCCTGGGATCACGAGCTGAGCTGAAACCAAAAGTCAGAGACTTAACCTACCGAGCCACCCAGGCGTCCCTCAGCTCTCCTTAAAGTAACAAGTCAGACTAGTTTCTTAACACTGTAATGTTTCTATTTAAAATATTTCGTGCCAGTTGCCATTTCTTTCCATTATCTAATCATTTAGCTGCAGCTGAAAATTTTTTACAGGTTTATTGAGAAAAAAATTGGTATGACGGTAGCCAAGCACAAGGCCCGTGTTTATCATTAGCCTAGGCTTTTCCGGCCACCAGCTCTGTGTCTAGGTCTGAAGCTATAGTGCTCCCAGAATGTCTGGCCCAGAGAATAGCAATCACAGGCTTCTTGCCCTAACCAAGCCCAGGCCACTGATTGTTTCCTTCCTGTACTTTGCAGAAATTGGCCTCCTCTGTTTGATTTGAAGTCTGGAGTCTGGATCACAGTAAGTGGTACACTCTGCTTAATGAATCATTAGTAGAACAGAGAAAAGAACAGACTCAATTACATGCTGGGCTGGTTAACCAGCCTTTCCCTGAACACTGCCCTGCTCCTACCTACACCGAAGCAGGGAGCTTTTGTGGAGCACTGAGTCCCTTACCAGTGGTTCTGTCTGCTGAACCTAGGACCCATATTCTGCATTCTTGATTGATTTGCATCTGACTTGGCAGCTTTCTTAAGTACTGCAAGCAGATATAATGCTGCTGGGCTCCCTGCCTCATTTCCCCCTTGCTGTATTCTTGACCACATGCTCCATCCTTTGGAGGTGTCAAACTCTGTGTCGTGGTTCAGGGCCAGGCTCCTGGGGCTGCTCAGGAGGCAATGGGCCCAAGAAGTGAGGGGAAAGAGAGTGGGGGACAGATAAATGATAAACAAATGATCAGATGATGATAAGTGCTGCCCTTCTCTCCGTTGCATCGGGGGCTCCAGCCTTAGAAAATTAAAGTTCCTCAAACGACCTATATTCTCTTCCATGTCAGTGACCAAACACCTGTGGAAACCTTCCTGAGCATTCAGAAAACCTCAGCCCTTTTCACTTCTTCAGTGAGACCTCCGTGACATTCCCTAGAACATGACCTATTGTTGTCTGGCCACTCCTACTAGTCCAGACATTCCTTCCCAGCAGGGACAACATTTTTCCATTTTCTGTGTCTCAGAGACTTGACGCGGTCCCTGGTATACAAAGATTGCTCAATAACTCTTGGTTGGCTGACCGAATGGGTCAGGGGAGAGTTGAAGGCCAACCTGAATTTATTACATAAATAATGCAGAGCTCCCATGATATCCCAGGAGAGCTAGACAATCCAAAAATAAACACATAACTCGGTCAGGTACTGAGAAGTGCCAAGAGGTGAGGGGAAGGGAGTGACAGCAGGAGACGCACAATAAGCAGATAAACAAATAGGTTAGGAGGTGATAAATGGCAGAAGAAACATGCCAGAGAGGGGCAGCGGGTGCTGCTATTCCTTTTTTTAATTTTTTTTTATTATTATTTTTTTCAAAATGTTTTATTTATTTTTGATACAGAGAGAGACAGAGCATGAGAGGAGGAGGGGCAGAGAGAGAGAAGGAGACACAGAACCGGAAGCAGGCTCCAAGCTCTGAGCTAGCTGTCAGCACAGAACCTGACGCGGGGCTCGAACCCACGAACGTGAGATCTGACCTGAGCCTAAGTCAGAGGTTTAACTGACTGAGCCACCCAGGCGCCCCTATTCCTTTTTTAAAAAATTAATTTTATTTCAGAGAGAAAGAACGTGAGCAGGGGAGAGGGATAGAAGGAAAGACAGAGAATCCCAAGCAGGCTCCATTCTCAGTACAGAGCCCGACATGGGGCTCAATCCCATGACCCAGGGATCATGACCCAAGCTGAAATCAAGAGTTGGACACTCAACTGACTGAGCCATTCAGGCACCCCAGAGGTTGCCATTTCTGACGGAGTGGTCAGGGAAGGCCTGCCTGGCAATGTGATATTTGAGGGCAGATCTGAAGAAAGTGAGGGAATGAACCCAGAGAGTCTAGAGGTAAGCTTTCCAGGCAGAGAGAACAGAGAGTGAAATCCTAAAGCTTGCTGGGCTGGAGTAGTGAGTGAAGAGGAGAGTGACAAGAGGTGAGATTAAAATAAAGGAGGAGTACAGGGAGGAGGAGGGGGAGGAAAAAAACAGACAGAAATGGAGGAGGAGGAGGAGGAGGAGGAAAAAAACAAAAAAAATGCAGCATTTATTGGCCATAAGTACTGGAGTTTGAGCCCAGGTAAATATGATAAACCATCAGCGAAAACTTGTAAGTGAGACTCTGGATTCCTACTGTTGGAAAGGAGAGAAGCGAGAGAGATGGAAGGGTGTGGGGAAGGGGGGAGTTCCTAATTTTGAAGAAAAATGAGGCAATACCAAAACTAACAGTCTCGTATACTTGATGTAACTCCCAGGTAATTGGTCACAATATTCAAAGAGTGATTTAGCACCCACACAGGAAATTGGAGAGCTGTAGGAGCGAGGATGGTAGGGTCACAAAGAACATAACATCAGTCATTAGATTTCCTTTTACTTGTGCTTTTACTCATGCTGTGAGATTGATCTGTGTAAACAGAGTACAGAACATTCTGCAAGGTGTTGGGCAAGGTCTCAGTATTGTTGGAGATGGACAGATAGGCCTTATTATGCGGTTTTGTTCTTTTTTCTTTTGTAAATTGTGGTAAATTACACATGATATGAACTTTGCTAGTTTAATCATTTTCAAGTATGCAATTTGGTGCTATTTAGTACACTTTCAATGTTGTGCAAGAATCACCACTATCTAGTTGCAGAACGTTTTCATCACCTCAAAAGGAAACCCTATACCCATTAACCAATCTCTCCCTATTCTCCCCTCCCCCAGTCCTTGGAAATTACTAGTCTGCTTTTTATTCTTATTTTTTCATTTTTATTTTTTAAAAAATGTTTAATGTTTATTTATTTTTGAGAAGGAGACACACAGAGTGCAACAAAGGGAAGGGCAGAGAGAGAGGGGGAGACAGAATCGGAAGCAGGCTCCAGGCTCTGAGCTGTCAGCACAGAGCCCAACGTGGGGCTCGATCTCATGAACTGTGAGACCATGAACTGAGCTGAAGTTGGACACTTAACTGACCAAGCCACCCAGGTGCTCCGCTAGTTTGCTTTTTAAAAAATGTTTTTAATTTTTATTTTTGAGAGAGAGAGCAGGGGTGAGGAGTGGGGGGGGGAGAGAGAGAGAGAGAGAGAATGAATGAGAGAATCTCAAGCAGGCTCCATGGGGCTCAACCTTATGAACCTGGGATCATGACCTGAGTCGAAATTAAGAGTTGGACGCTCAGCTGACTGAGCTGCCCAGGCACTTCGATTGTTTTTAATTTTTTTTTTTTTTGAGAGAAAGCTCACAGGAGTAGGATAGGGGCAGAGGGAGAGGGGGAGAGAGAATCTTAAGCAGGCTCAGCTTGGAGCCCAGTGCAGGGCTCTGTCTCATGACCATGAGATCATGAGCTGAGCCAAAATCAAGAATCAGATTCTTAACCAACTGAGTCATCCGGGTGCCCCTGAACATCTATTTTTAATTATTTTGGGTATACCTAGGGTGGGATCGCTGGCCTGTCAGCACAGAGCTCAACGTGGGGCTTCAACTCACGAACAACAAGTTATATTTAACTTTATGGTAATTTTATGTTTAACCTTTTGAGGAGCTGCCCAACTGTTTTCCATAGCAGCTGTACCATTTTTCATTCCCATCAGCATTATATGAGAATTCCAATTTTTCCACATCTTTGCTAACATTTGTTATTTTCTGGTTTTTGGTCTTTAATAGCCATCCTAGTGGATATGAAATGGATTCTTATTGTGCTTTTGATTTCTCTCTCCCTAATGACTAATGATGAGCATCTTTCATGTACATATTGGCCATTTCTACCTCTTTCTTGGAGAAAGGTTTATTTAAGTCCTTTGTACATTTTTAAAAGTCATTTTGATGGTTTATTTTATATTAGCATAACACTTTATTTAATTCAGTGGAACAAGTATCCATTGAGAAATCTTCTATGTCTACCAGTTTAGGGTGATAAATATAAAATGAAGGAACGGAAAACAGTGAAGGTACGGCATCTAGAAACGGATGCCCAGGTATAATAATAGCATGGATACTGTAAATCCTGTACAGTTATGATTGTGCATTTGTTGGTCTTTTACATGTGTAAGTAATTAGGTGTAGAAAATAATGCAGAGGCTGGACTGTTGAAAAGTTATATAAGTAGTGAAGGTTAGTCAAGGATAATTGGTTGAAATAAAAATGATGATAATGGTGATGATTTTGACTAATGAAACAATATTGATGTGAAGTCTATTTTTTTCAGATATACAGAATGCATTTTGTCTATGCCATTAAGGTGGAACACATTTTTCACTTATGTTATCATACAAATGCCATTTTGTGCAAGCTGGCATCAGTCTGTATGCCCAGACTTTTCTCCTTTTCTTCTGCATCTTCATATGCCTTCTAGATCCCAGGCCTAAGCCACCGACCTGCTTACCTATCATTTAGCCCTCCTCCACACAGTGATGCTCATCACAGCAATGGATATTTCTGTCCTTAAAATTTCAAAATTATAAAAAGTAAGGCATTTCTCTATATGAACAGGGTAATTAGGGACCTCTGAATCTGCACCATCTGCCTCCTGAGCATGTTCTAGGCCATTACCATCGGCTCTCCTGGTTGGCAAGATTTAAACATAAATCCATAGATTATGTTACCTGTATTTTCTTCTTTTTATGGTTCTTTATTTTGTCTTGTAGTAGTAACATGATCTTTTCCACCATGACTTCTTTCAGTGTTTTCCAGACCTATCTACTGACTGTCAGTAAACACCGCTCACTTTCCCCTATGGTCACTGTCGTCAGAGAACTCTTTTTTCCTTTGATGCTATCAAGGAACACTTTCCTTGTAGGAGTCATGTGTCTCTCCAGTGCACACATGGTGATTTTTTTATTCAGGCGTCAGAGGAGAACTCAGCACCTTCATAGCATCACTCTCTCCCCCAGAGTCTCCCTGGAGACAAGGGCCACCAAGGACATCCTGCTGCTGGTGACTATACTGGGTGGACTTTGTAATTTCATCCTCCTCAACCCTTTTCTTGGTGTATGGCTCAGTAATCATGCGTTTCCAGAGGCTGCTATTCAGTACCTATGCTCCTGTCAGTCCTTTGGTGCAGATGAGTTCTGTAAGATGATAATCAGTGTTCCACAAAATATGCAGTGGAAGCGCCATTGTATTATTATCCTTTTACAATTTAGTGATAGGTATATTTTTCTGAAAAACAGATTCTTCTGCCTATAAATGAAATTATTCAAGTTGCACAGAATTTATCTAATCTTCTTTAAAATTTTTTTTAGGTTTTTTATTTATTTTTGAGAGACAGAGAGAGACAGCACCAGCAAGGGAGGGTCTGAGAGAGAGGGAGGTACAGAATCTGAAGCAGGCTCCAAGCTCTGAACTGTCAGCACAGAGCCCGACATGGGGCTCCAACCCACGAACCATGAGATCATGACATGAGCTGACATCAGACAGTCAACCGGCTGAGTCATCCAAGTGCCCCTTATCTAATTTTTTAAAATTGTGCATTAAAAAGTTGTTGTCTCAGGGTACCTGGTGGCTCAGTCAGTTGAGTGTCCAACATCAGCTCAGGTCATGATCTCATAGTCTGTGAGCTCGAGGCCCGCATCGGGTTCTGTGCTGACAGCTCAGAGCCCGGAGTCTGCTTCAGATTCTCTGTGTGTGTGTCTCTCTCTTCCCCTCCCAATTCACACACACTCTCTCTCAAAAATAAATCAACATTAAAAAATTTTAAAAAGTTCATTGTCTCGGTGCCTGGGTGGATCAGTTGGTCTGACTCTTGATTTCAGTTCAGGTCCTGGTCCCAGGGTCGTGGGGTTGAGCTGCACGTCATGCTCCACACTGGGCGTGGAGCCTGCTTAAGGTTCTCTCTCTCTCTCTCTCTCTCTCTCTCTCTCTCTCTCTCTCTCTCTCTCAAATAAAAATGATTATTATCTCGAAATACTTTTGAACTTGATGCTGCCATGGATTATGGGGCTCCTTTAGTTTGATGTCTGTAATGATTTTATATTTCTGTTTCAAATCACTTACTCTTATTTTCATTTTATCTTCATATATGAAAACTTTTATTTCTCCTAGAAGTGTACCCTTAAGAAGCTGCTAATGGGAATCACATCACTCAATTTATTTTTGAAAACATTTTAACTTAACTCTTATTCATTATAGATATTTTAGCTAAGTTTCAAATTCTAGCTTGAATACTTTTGCTTGGCACTCAATAGTTGTTTTTCTGTCTTCCACCTCTGTAGTAGCTGTAGCGGTTTTCACTCTCACTTTTGTAGGTTTTCTGTCTTTCTCCCTCATTGCTTTTAAGTGTTTTCATTATTGTTAATGTTATGCAGTTTGGTTGTTATTTCTTTTAAATAATTTTTGTTTTCTCTCTCTTTGACAAACTGTACTTCCGAATTCAAGTGTTTATGTCTGGTTTTCAATTTTAGAAGCTCATAAATCACTGTTTTTGATTATTGCTTTGAAATTCTCTTTATAGTCTTTGCACTCTTTTAAATGGAGTTCTTTGTCTTTTTGTTTTTAATTTGTAAGAGTTTTTTATATATTCTAGATATTAGACCCTTATCAGATATATGATTTGAAGATAGCATCTCCCATTCTGTATGTAGGTGTTTTTTTTCACTTTCTTGATAGTATCTTTTAATTCACAAAAGTTTTAAATTGTAATGAAGTCTAATATATCTAATTTTTTCTTTGCTTGTGGTTTTGGTTTCATATCAAAGAATCCATTGCTAAATCCAAAGTCATAGTTAACCCTAGATTTTCTTTTAAGAGTTTTACAGATTTAGAGACCCTGCCCCACTGTTACTCCACATATTCATGGAGAAGTTGGAAGGGTCTGGGAGCACCCTAGCTCTCAAGTAACAGTGGGAACTGGAAAGTCTTGGGAGGTCTGTCAAAGGAAGGTTCTGTGTTTCTCTCTCTCTCTCTCTCTCCCCTGGTGAGAGGAATATCCTCCTGTCAAAGCCCACCAGGAAAGTTTGCTTCCCAGCACCCATTCAGCCTTCAGGTCTTCAGAACTTGCAGACCCTCCTCCCAGGGCTCATTAGATACAAGCTTCCTTTCAGGGGCAGAAAGTAACTGAGCCCTACGTACAGTTTCTACAGTTGGTCAGAGGTTAGAGAGGCCAGCATGTTAATAGACCCCAGAAAGTAATACAGAGCCAATCATGTAGCTCTGTGGGGCCTCAGTGCGCACAGACCCAAGGGGCGGTGTCCCAAGAGGTGATCAGGAGCTGCTTGGCGGCTTCCCAGGCCTTGCAGGACTTGCTTGACTTGGCCTGGCTGATGACCAAGCAGAGCAGGAGGCATTAGCCTCTGCACCCCCTCCTCCCTCAGCTGGGTGGCCTTCCTGCACAGCCTGACTCTGACTGTTCTGCTTCCTTTTTCCATTTTTAAGGACCCTTGAGATTACATCAGGCTCAACCAATAATCAAGGATAATCTCCTTGTTTTAAAGTTAGCCCGGTGGCACCTGGGTGGCTCAGTCAGTTGCGTCTGACTTCAGCTCAGGTCACAGTCTCATGGCTTGTGAGTTCGAGCCCTGCATCAGGCTCTGTGCTGACAGCTCAGAGCCTGGAGCCTGCTTCCAATTTTGTGTCTCCCTCTCTCTCTCTGCCCCTCTCCCGCACACACTCTGTTTCTCTCTCACAAAAATAAGTAAACATTAAAAAAAAAAGTTTAAAGCTAGCTGATTAGCAACCTTAATTCGCCTTTGCCATGGAATGTAACACATTCCCAGGTTTTGGGGATTAGGACATGGACATCTCCTGGGACCCATCGTTCTGCCTTCCACCCCTTCCTTGTCATCGTTAGGGCTCAAGAGGATCTTCAGACTGCTGCGAAAAAACCAGGGGATGAAGTTATGGGCAGCTTTATCATCCTACATTTTCCTTTCATTGAAGATATGCTGCTCTAGAGCTTCTGCAGTCTTTGGGCATAAGCCTTGCAACCACCTTATGATTGGTCATTCCAACTCAGCTGGGTGACTTGCCAACAACTCCAGGGAAGACATATGTCCCCTAGGCGAGCCCTTCTGTGTTTCCTAAAGTTCATAGCATTAGGTGAGGTGGTGTTTGCCTCACGTTGAGTGCCAGCTATTAAATCCCGAGGCAGTAACAAATACTATACATCGTGCATAATGCTGTGGTAAAGCAGGTTTATTCAGGAAACTTAGAGGAGGACCAATGAAATATGTGACAGTGTCACACATGTGCCCTTCTCCCAACTCTTCTGTTTCCGGTGGAGAAGTGTTCGAGGGCGGGACCCAGCTGGGAGCAGCAGGGTTGGCCGCAGGACTGTGGTCCTCTGTTCTCATAGAGAGGCTGAGACGGGCGGGAGGTGCCCGATCCGGAGCACATGGTCAGGAATTCGGAAGACTTGAGGTCATGGTCAGTGGAAGGGCTCTGCCAAAGTGAGGAGCGTCCTAATCTTGGAATTTGCACAAAGCAACCACCCTTGTCAGCTTAACACCTTGAAGTCCTTCCTGTGAAATAGCCTGTTGCTAGGCTTCCTGAGGAGAGGCACAGGCCTGTCCAGCACACCATCTGTCTCTCTGGAGATGGCAGATGGGTCAGATTTTCAGATGATACCCGAGTGGATGGGCTACCAAGGGTTTTGAAAGATAGAAGCAAGCCAGAAAGATGAGTAAAACCTAATCACATACTTATTCGTGATTTTCTTCTTTTTTCCAAAGGCATCTGAAAACTCCAACACCGTAAGTTCAGAGTAAGGGAGATGGGTCACATGTACAAAAAACCTTAGAGATTTTCTGGGCCAGTTAACACATCGATATATGTATTAACCCAAGATTAATTTTAAGGACCTAGCTTTTCCTTCAAAGAGTAACAAAAACTGGAAAGAATAGATACATGCTTAAGAAAAATAAACATGAAAATAGTTACCAGTGCTCTTAACAAGAACCCAGAGGCTACCCAAGTAGCCTACCAAGGAACTCACTAAAAGTGCCTGAATTTTTTTCCAACATCCCACAACAAATGGATGTTAAAATGTCGCCATGTGTCCTTCTAAATTGGCAAACTCAACCCCCACTGGCTAGCAAACATTTTGCTTGATGTGGTGATATCTGTCCTCTGCGCCCCCCGAACAGCTTTCACTGTAAGACCGGTCCCCTGCAGGTGCCATACATAATGCCATGAATGAATAGGGTGTGTTCGTGAGGGCTGGGCGGGAGCAGAGCAAGTTCAAGTGAGACACCAAATCAGAAACGGTATTATTCTAGAGTCAACTTCCCTACCATAAATTTTTTAAAACCTCAAAATCCATCAAAACGCTTATACAATATTTTCATCTTCAATATCAGGAGAGCACCAAAGAACAAGCCAATTACTTTCTAAAAAATTTATGAAAAAGTAAATCATAGAATTCCATTCAATTTTAAACTACGTATAATATTTATGAGTCCACAAATTGCAAATGAAAAAATAAGGAAAGGTAATAAAAGTGATTTGTTTCCAACTGGGAAACATGCATTAGAAAATTCGAATCTGCTCTTGCAGTCTTGTTCACCAGATTTTCTCCTGGGGGCCTGGACAGTTTGCATTAACACAGATTTTCAGATGAAGAATGCCTCCTAAGGTTTGAATTTTCACAACTGACTAATTTTGACAGTTTTAGCTGATATCAAAGGACCTAACTCTTAGCCAGACCCAGAAAAGAAGGCATAACATAAGCATAATGTAACATAGGGATATCTGTGTCCCTCGTCCAGTTCTAATCACCGCTAAGTTTATAATATTCAGATGACTCTAACCGAAATCTTTTGGCTTACACTGTTACTTCAACTTGCAAACAGCAGTAGGAGAAAGGGAACTGATAAATAAAATATCCAAGAATATTATAATTTTCAAGTGTTGACAGAAAACTCATCTGAATGCTACAGCAGGCATGATTTTAAAGTAATATTTGGTGTTTGAAAACATGAACAAATATTCTGTGTTATGTGGTAGTGTTTGAACTTAAGTTAACTGATTGCTTAGAACTTTTCAGAAACATGAATTAATATATCAAAAATAGGTGTCTACCCTCGGCCAAGAGAAAACAGGAATTGTCTCCAAAGCCAGGGTAAAATGTAAGTGCTATATCTGGATAAGATGGCATCTTCATGAGTAACACAGAAACAATTCAGGTCGGTATAGGGCTACTGGATGATTCTAAAACAACTAAGCTGATTCTCAGACAGTCCTCAGGTGGGAAGCACCAAAATTGCCATCTTTACTGATATCAGCACTATGCATTTCAAACACTTTCCCCCCCCTAAAGCTATCTGCAGGCTAGAATGGTGGTATTTCATAAGTTACAGAAATAAACACAGAGGAGGGCAGTAACCCCCAGAAATGTGTTGGGAATGCTGATAACAAATAATCACCTGCTTTAGACAAAACTCTGACTCAAAGAAGATGTGGATGCATTTTGATTTTTTCAAAAAATCTTATTTCTATCCACAATCTAAAATCAATGGTAAAACTGAGAAGTCCCAAAGAAAAATGTTTAACGGAACATGGGTGGCCCAGTAAGTTGAGCGTCCGACTCTTGATTTCGGTTTAGGTCATGATCTCATAGTTCGTGAGACTGAGCCCCACACTGGGCTCTGAGCTAACAGTGCAAAGTCTGCTTGGGATTCTTTCTCTCTCTCCCTGCCGCTCCCCTGCGCATGCATGTGTGCATGCGCACTCTCTCTTGCTCTCTCTCAAAGTGTATAAACAAACTTAAAAAAAAAAGAAAAATGTTGAAAAGAACATTACATCTTCCTAAATCCCCAAGATAATCTCATATTCTAATTTAGCAAAGGAAAATGGATAAATATATGCAATTTTTACATTTTACACTTTTACAATCTATCCTTAAGCCTGTAGTAGTAATTACCATCATGATCTCGAACACTGCTACCATTTTTTTTTTTTAAAGCAGTGTCCCAGATCATGATGGCAATTACTCGACTCTAGCCCAGCCCAGCCCACTGGTCTCCCCATCCCTATCCAGAATGTTCTGGTAGGGACTGAGTACTGAAACAGGAATTGTTTATGTATTTTAGAAAGTCTGATTATACTGAGGTGGTCAAATATGCAGTCACTAGCAAATTCAGCTTCTCCCTGGGGACTCCACTGATTTCTGGTGTCATTTTTCTACCCACCTAATTCCTTCCCCTCATACTTCTTTAAATGTTTCCAAATTCCTACCTCTTCAGTTTGCACCCCTTTTTGTTCAAGGAGCCTAGACAGATGTTGCTTCCGTATCCGGCCTGCCCCCCTCTCAGTCGTACAATGAGGATCAGCTCTTTTTCCTTTTTCGTTTTTATTTTTCTCCTGAGAAGTAATTTGCTCCCTTATACTATCAGCCTGGATGAGAAATATCAGTTTCTCACCCCAGTTTGTCATGACCACTCAGACCAAATCCTGACCCCAAAAGATAAATGAAATTATGTGTTTTCATTAAGGTCAGAGGCCAGTAGATTAAGAGAAAAAACTGTTTGTGGATATTATAATTTAGGCATGTTAAGAAATCATTTAGATTGTTTTGAAAAGCAAATACAAAACTAAAAGAACCTTAACTTCGTGGTTATGTTGGTATCCTCCTGTATAAACTTAAAACGTTTAATCTTGTCTTTTAGAATATGCTTTAAAATTCCTACAGTATGAATAATAGAAATCCAACCAGGGGTAAAAAGGTCCAAATTGTAGAGAAAAGAAAAAAGATGCAATTCTACTGAAAAAGGATCCTTACTTTCAGTGAAGAAAAGTACAAGGTGGCCAGCCCTGACTCAGCACAGACGGGGCAATAATAGCTTAAATCGAATTTTTCTGCTGCAGGATTATCCATTTCATTAGGGATTTCAATTCAGAGAGAGAGCTGTGCATTTTTGCTCATTCTTATTCTCACAATAATAATATCCTTTCCTTGAGCTAGTCAATTTTATCTAAAGTTCTCTATAGCTAAGACTGCTAGAAGCTATAATACCCAGCAGAATCTTTTGTATGTTGCAAAGTAATGGCCAAGGAATGTTATTCTTTATGTTGTGACCCCAGTGGTCTCCCCCTTTCTATCTCATTTTTATTTAAATTATAGGACAGAAAAAAAATGTTGAATTTCTCTGTTATCCCTCGTCTGTGACCCATGTCAAATCACTTTTATCTCAATAAAACTGTTTCCATGAGACATATTTTTAACATCTAATTTTACATGATGAAGTATGAATGACTATTCATGATAAAACTTCAAAAAATACCCACTGATGTTGTTGCACTAATTACTTGAGCATCCCCTGTGTAAAACCATAGAATTATTTCTAATGTTTGCTTGAATAGATCATTTTTCTTGTGAAGGACCCACTAATAGAGTCAAATAGAATCAGCAGGGTATGTGCCTACAGGGGAAAACGAATCTATGGCTGTCTTTATTATGATAATGGTATACTTTTCTCTCAAGATAGAAAAGCTCATTGCATCCATCCAATAACCCTCTTGTGACAGTGTTAGGAAATGTTTTCCTTCTTTAGTGATCAAAATGATAGTGTTGGTGAAAGCCCTTTGTAAGCTATACAGCAGTATTCGTGTATGAGTTAGTATCGTTGTTGGCTTATGCTTATTTATATCTGAGGCTAAAATGAAACACCTAGATGTCGTTCTAGTTTGGTTCCCCCAAAGCAGACTCTGAAACTAGGATTTGGGTGCAAAAAGTAAAATGGGGATGTAATCCCAGGAAGCATAAGCAAGGAAGTGGGGACCATTAGGGGAGGGAGGAAGTCACCCAAAAGGGTGAGTTATGAGTCATTATAACCATGTGTAAATGAAGCTCAGGGGAACCAAGCAGCCTCTGAACCCAAGGTATTTAGCCACAGGCATCTGTCCCTCATTGATTAAGAGCTGCCCTAGGGGATGATAAGTCCTTGGCACTTCCTAAACAGCTGGGCACAGGCTGAGCCAGCTCCGAAGGTGCTAGAGAAAGCCCTCAGGCAGAGACGCAGAGAGACGTGGGTCATTGCTTGAGGTGAGGAAGTGTCAGCATGTACAGGACTGTCTTCCCGAGTAGCTGTAGGTGAGCCTGGGGAGGGCCAAAGGCATATGGGGCGTGGCATTTGTGGTGTGTGCTAAGAAGTCAACCATCATATGCAGGCACAGAAACAAAGTCAAGAGCAGGCTTCTGGGATCTGATTTGTTACCTTGGTCCCATGCCTATCATAAACACTTGCATGAGTGAAGCCTCGTAGGTGAAATTACTCTGGGTTTCCTTTCATATTGTGTATTGGTACCACTATTAGCTATTTTTAGATGTTGAGATTGAAGTGCTGTCCAGTCTCTGCTATGTTTCATGAAATTTATTGATATGGTCGGGGAGGTGGCACATTCTAGTATAATTTGTTCTAACCCAGGGTTTTCATTAGACTCATCCAAGGAGCTTTGCAGGAAAATGCTGATGCCTAGACCCTACCTATTTAAAATAAGGAGTGGTGCCAAAGTCGTGTGTGTGTGTGTGTGTGTGTGTCCAGATGAATTTTATTTAAGCCAAAAATGAAATCATTGAGTAATGAAGAAAACAGCTTTAGAAAAACTTTGAAGTCAGATGGCCTTGGGTGTAGATTTCTGCCTCTTCACTAAGCAACTTTATGACTTTCTCTGAGTAACATGCTTTTCTGGGCTCGGTTTCCTCATTTGTAAAACAGAGAAACTATATCTATCTCATAGACTTGAGAGTTAAATGGATGCACACACACACGCAAAAGTCTACTCTTGTTCCAGTATGTAGTTGGTGCTTAATAAATGTCAGTTCTCACCTTTCCAGTACTCTCTGACTTGGCTCTGAAAAATGCTAGTGTGTCTCTACACATTGGAAAATGAAAACTAAGCTTTCCTATGTAGGTGGAGGGTGGAAAGCTAGAAGAACAAGTGGACGAGGGCAGGATAAGATTGTTACACTGTCACAAGTTAATGAAAGAGAATGTAGCAAGAGAATAAACAACTGGCTGAAAATGGAAACAAAACCACTAATGGGCTAAAAAAAATACAATTATGTAAAGGCTTCTTTTGGAATAGACTTGGGATGGCCTGAGAGCCAGGCCAGGCCAGAGGTAAGTGGATAGTGTGGGGTCAGGCCTTATGAAGCATTTGTAGGGAGTTGAAGCCTTAAGTGGAAATACCTTCAAGTAAAGGGGAAATATTTACTAGGGAGCCTTTACAACACCCTATGTTAGGCTAAGCACCCTCCTCTGGGTTTCTTAGGTCACCTTTAAATTAGCATTTGATATTACAATTCAAAGGAACTACTTCTGAATTGATTAGAAGCCTGAGGGTTTCTTTGGGGCAGGCCTGTGTTCATTCATCAACAATCGCTGGTTTAAAATTGAAATGCAGCCATTATCCAACTAAACTGAGCCAAAACAGGACTTGGGTCAATGCGGCAGACTTGGCAGTTGCCTCTGCCAACAAGTGGCAGCCTTAATCCCTTCCCCTTTTGTTTCAGGAAGCTGAGTTTGTCCAATTAGAGAAGAGTCTATTGTCAGGAGAGACAAAACCTGCACCTATTTTACTTCCATAAAGAATGCCAGTCTTGCAATGGTTATGGTATTACATTGGAAGGCAGAGCAAAGAGTCATGATTAAATGGAGCCTGGGGCCCTTCCTACTGGAGCTTGTGAGTTATGTGACCCAGTTCTGTTTCAGTTAGGGTTTCTGTAACTTGTAAGCTAAAGTTTCCAGGTGGATCTGGATATTGTTGGGAAAGGCAGGCTCGCATACACCGCTCCCCTGGCCACATAAGAATGGGCCTTGGACCTCAAACACTATCTTACCAAGAGGCAAAGAGCCCGCACAGCCTGTGCTGCCTTGTGTGGGAAGGTCCTTCCCCGTTTCATGCTCAATGAATGTTCCTTCAGTCTCTTTGACTCCATGTATGTCAATAGCCCACAGGCACACACCTAGCTTTTGGTATTGTAGACTCCATGGGGAGGGTCGGAGTTCTGCTGTGACATAAGAGGGGTGTGCATAGGCTACCTGCCCTGCTTTGACTGCCTGGGAAACTTGCTGGCCATGGGGGACCGATCCCCACTATTGTCGCTCGTCTTGCTCTCTCTTTTCTCCATGTAAGTCAAACATCATTCCATCTAGTGCTTGACCCTGTTGCATTTTCCTTATCAACTCCAGTACCAACATGCAATGGGCAGAAGTGTTTAGGGTCCTCTGGTGGCTGGTGTGCAGGGGTTGATAGGTGGTGCATAGTGTTCTGCTGGACAGTGATATGTAGTCACATTTTGCATGAAAGTATAGTGAGTGCACTATCTTCAGACAAACAGGATAATGACTAAATTTCTTAGCATTGCTAGTTGTATTAGTTGGAACTTTTCGAGACAGATGATAAAGCAAACAAATAGGACTTTAGGTAAAAAGGGATTTATTAGAAGGATCTTGAGATGATTCTTCGTACTTTTATTCTCAGTGATGTGACTGGTGGAAAGATGCCCATAGAAGGAGTTAAAGGAATATGTTTTCTTTGATATCAAAAGATACAGAAACTTAGCTTCATGCAACAGCCTCACAAAGCAGGAGACGATGCAGCTTGCATCCTTGATTCCTCCAAGATTGCTTTCAGGACAGCGGGCACAGAGTGACAACTTTACTGGGTGAGAGGAACGCTCACCTGCCTCTTCTCTTGGGGTCTTTGTACCCTCTTAGCTCCTTTCAATCATACTGGAGGGCCGGGCCACCTGCTTGCCTACTCGCCAGAAAGAAATGGACAGAAAACAACCCTGTACACTCCTCATTTACTGTGAGACTGGAGATATTAAAGGTAAATTTCCCACAAGTTTCTAGTTCTGAGCCTTCAGGCCTGCTTGAGGTCCATCTCATACTTCTAGAATAGAGATCAGAACCAACAAACCAGTCTTGGGGAAGCAAGAACCAGGATGGCCCTGGGAGCTTCAGGGATAAGACAAGGATACCCCTCAATCTTCCTTCCCTCCCTCCCTCGTCTCTGCCTCTTGATGCAGAATTCAACTAGGATGTTGAAACGCTGCTTAATGGCAGCTCAAGGGCTCACATCCTTCTAGCACAGATACCTGAAAAGAAACAGTTCTCTTCCCTCGGCTGTTTTGAAAATGTCCAGAGCAATCTTGGGTCATGTACCCTCTCCTGTGAATCAGGTTGTCTTAGCTCAGGCAGCCATAATAGAATATCATAGACTTGGTGGCAGAAGCAACATATGTTTATTTCTCTCAGTTCTGGAGGCTAGAAAGTATGAAATTGGGGTGCCAGCCTGGTTGGGTTCTGGTGAGAGCCCTGGCCTGGTGTGCAGGTGACCGCCCTCTTGCTGTGTGCTCACATGGCAGGCTGCAGGAAACGGAGCAAGCTCTGTTATGCCGCACATGACGGCGCTGATCCCATTCATGAGGCGCCGCCTTGACATCATTACTTCCCAAAGATCCCCGATCCTCTGCGATTTCCACACGTGAATTCTGTGGGGACACAAAACGCAGTTTAAAACGTGGGCTGCGGGGTGGTGATGGCAGCTGGGAGGCGGGTATTAGGCTTAGTGGTGCCAGAAAAACCACACAGAGCACAAAAGACGGTCTTCCAGAAGAAAGAATGGGTGCTTGTCAGAAGGCCTGGTAGTGGCCATGTAAAATAAGTAGATCCCAGCACAACAGCAAATAACAACAACCTTCAAAATCCAAATTACCTTCGTCACTAATGCAACTGACCCTGTTCAGGAAGGGCTATCATCCCTGGGAGCCTCATTTCTTTTCTTTTTAATTTTTTAATGTTTAGTTTTCTGTGACAGAGAAGGAGAGAGAGGAAAGGATGAGATAGGGGGACACAGAATCTGAAGCAGGCTTCCGGCTCTGAGCTGTCAACACAGAGCCTGGTGTGCGGCTTGAACCCATAAACTATAAGATCATGACGTGAGCCGAAGTCAGACGCTTAACTGACTGAGCCACTCAGGTGCCTGGGGAGCCGGGTGAGAGAGCCTCATTTCTCAAAGAACGGTGCCCAGTGGAGTTTTTCTAATCTTGTTCAGTCATGACAAATACTGTGGCACTCCCGTCCCTCTGAGAAAACACTCAGGAACAGAAGGTGACTGTACTGTTCCATTTCTCTAAAATGCCTAGAGTAGGCAAATTCATAGAGATAGAAGGTAGATTAGCGGTTGCCAGGGGCTGAGGGGAAGAGGGATGATAGCCACAGCATGTGGAGTTTCTTTTTGAGGTGGTGCAGATATTCTAAAATTCTGTTAATGGTTGTACAACTTTATTGGTCTACTAAAAACCACTGGATTGTACACTTTAAGTGGATGAATGGTGTGGTATGTGAACTGTATCTCAATACTGCTGTTCAAAACAACAAAAAAGAAAGAACAGAGGGGCTGACTGGTTTCCTTGGAAAGAAGCTTAGAAATTGGCAAAATAAGGGCAGAAGACATCCCTTCAGCAAACCTGAAGGCAGTGCGTGGGGACAGGGTCATTATTTAACTCAGAGCTGCTTCACGTGTGGGCTCCTCACCAGCAGCTGTCTCCTGGGAGCTTGATAGAAATGTAAACTCTTGGGTCCTACCCCAAAGGACCAAATCAGAATCCCTGGGGATCGTTAGGTGGAGGAAGCACTAATTTAATTCATCATTGCTTCCAATAAGCAGGAACTCCTTCCCGAACTGCAGGTCAAACGAGTTGTAAAGGCAGCAGTAACACATTTAAGAAATTTATGTTACTTGGGGGCACTTGGCTGGCTCAGTTGAAGGGGCACGCGCCCCTTTATCTCCAGGTCGTGAGTTTGAGCCGAATGCTTGGTGTAGTAAATAAATAACTAGAAACTTTGGGACAAAGGAACTTTAATTCTGTACTTCACAGATAAGGACAACGACGTGGCAGGGCTTATTAACAACCATGGTTACTTGCAAATGAAGGTAGTTTATTTGCCGAAAGCCGCTGAAGCAGTTAAGCAGAGTGATGTGCCTGGAAGCTGCAAGTATTTTCTCCGTGACCTGCTGGAAAGATACGTCTATCATTCTTCTCCACCCAAGATGCTGAAATTGGTGTGAATAGAAGGAAGGCTGAGATGCAGGTGGAAATTCAGAGATAGTTTTGTCATCTTGAAAGCCAATTACTTGCTCCAATGCCACATTTCCAGATTCAAGGTTTGAGGACAAATTTATCTCCTGTAATCATGTGAAGCAATGTAAGTGCTGCACACATATTAGAAATAAGAAGCCAGAGCAAGAAAAACAATCTTCAGGCTGCTCCTGAAGATATTCAGAAATTATCTTCTTTAAGGCGTACACAAGAACCTCGTTGGTGAGCCTTCTTCAGTGAAATTGCTCGTCCCCATGCACCTAACCTTTAACTGTAGGAGGTAAATTTTGACCTTGGTCAGTTACTGTTAGGAAGGAAACAATAAATCGGTGGCATCATCCCCAGAAGCAGAAGTCCCTGCTGGCAGGCGCTGGCCAAAAACACGGTGCACTCTGACTTCACTCGAAAGCAAACGTCCGGTTGGTACAAAACTGGCGGGCGTGTGTGTGGTGCAGCGGTTGAGACAGCAGCCCGGCAGCTGTCGGGGCTCGGGTTTACTGCAGTGAAACGTCCCCCTGTACATAATGACTGCTATAACTCGTAATCATAAAAGCTTAGTATTTTACAAGATGTATAGGAGATCAGTCTAGGATAAAATACAGTTGACCCCTGAACAAAACAAGGGTTAGGGTCCCAACTCCATTTGCAATTGAAAATCCACGTATAACTTTTGATTCCCCCCAAATTTAACTACTAACAGCCTACTTTTGATCAGGACCCTTACTGATAACTTAAACAGTTAATTAACATATATTTGGTATGTTATACATATTACGTACTGTATTCTTTCTTTTTGGGGGGTATTTCTAGACTATGTGTTTTGTCTCAGTTTTTTTTTTCACATTGTAGCAACTCTCCAAAAATTTTCCAATATATTTACAGAAAAAAATGCACGTGTAAGTGGACCCACACAGTTCAAAGCTGTGTTGTTCAAGCGTCAGCTAACTGTATTTGGTTCTGGCCTTGGCTTGTGCCTTTGGGCACTTGGCTAAAATGTGTATTTTGGGCACCCCTGGATTACAGTGGACAAAACTTAAAATTAACATCAGATATGCAGATTTTCAAAACAGTTTCTTGGCCTCCTCTACAACTCCGTATCAGCTCGTGTCCTTTTTCAGCTCTCCGTCTCTTCTTCCTCTTCTCTGTTTTGTTCCTCTCAGGAGCCAAACACAAATTCCTCCCGTTTTCTTAGGGGAGCGATTCAGCCCCCTCTCACCTTTGCCTCCAAATTCAGTGAGGGCCTTTCTTCACATACCTAAGGCGGCTAGTAAGTACTGAAACCTGGAGCAACTCCTTCCCCAGACTCTTGCAGAGACAAATGTAAAAATTAGCAAATATATGTAATATAATGTAGTTTATATATTAATACATAAGGCATATGCAAACAATAGATGAAACTAAGTATTAAACTGAACAAAAACATTCAAGAGTGCAAATAAAGGGTACATGGGAATTTTCTATACCATCTTCGCAATGCTTCTGTAAATCTAAATTTACTCCAAAATAAGAAAAAAACTTAATCGATGGAAGAATAATATATAGCAAAAAAAAAAAAAAAAAAACCAGTCCTGCCAGCAAGACCCGTCTGTACTAATAGAGAAGAGAGAGAAAACACACGAGAAACAAACTACCTGCAAGTAGTCCACACAAGAGATTATAGAAATAGGACAAAAATCTCACATACTTTATTGAGCAAAGCAGAAGGAAAAACAATGACTTCTACCTCCTGTGGAGACAAAGGACTTAGCTTTCTGAAGGCTTCCTGCACCTCTTTCGGGACACCCTTTAGCTAATTCCGGAGGTACACACATTTACACATCTCGAGGCTATCGGGTCCTGAGCCTTGGAGATAACTACATTGTTAAAATTGGAGACTGGAGACATTTATCTCTATTCCAAAGGTTAGAGTAAGGACTCCAATTCCTGATGTCACTATGTCTTAGGAAACACTCTAAGAAAAGGGGTGACGGAGAGAACAGACTCTTTGCCCTCTGTAAACAGAGACATAATTTTTATTTACTCTCACAATACCAAGTATGGGAGACGTGCAGCAAGGAGAATTAATACTCTGCTGGTGAGGATTTGAATTGGTAAACTCCTTTGGAAAAATTTGGCATCATCTAGAAAAATGAAGGCGCACGGACCCCTGTGGCCCCGAGACAACAACTTTCCACCACAGATTATTCAAGGTAGCAGTAAACTGGAAACAACCCAACGGTCCATTGACAGAATAATGAAAAAATATAATCACACAATGGAATAGTGTAGAGCAGTGATTGAACTAGAATTTCACCAATCAGGATGACTGAATCTCACAAATATACTGATGAATAAAGGAAGTCACAGAATATAGAATACAGAGTATAAACACACACACACACACACACACACACAGAGCATTCAAAAGCAAGCAACTCTAAATAAATATTATTTAGGGATAAATATATATGGTGTAAAACTATTAAGAAAAGCAAGGGAGTAAAACAATTTACAGAATTCAAGATGGTGGTTACCGCAGGAGGCAAAAGGGATGCAATAGGGATCTTGAAACATTGGTAGCATTGTTTCTTAGATTGAGTGGTACATACACAGATATTTGTTTTATTATTCTGTATACCTCATGTAGGTAATATAATCTTTTAAATATGAAGTAACTCATGGTAGATAGTTTTGTTTCAATGGCGGGTAGAGATAGTAAAAGCTACAGGAGAGATGAGTGTTGGCAGGATTTCCATAGCAGTAGCCTTCAAGAGGAGCTGAGATTTCAGTTGGGCCCTTGAAGAGAGGAATCACATCATTTTTCAAACTTGGAAGGAATATGGGGGTTTATTTGCCTCACCTCTTCCTTTGGCAGATGAAGAAATTGAGATATAGGGTAGTACCTTTTTTTTTAAAGATTTTTTATTTTTTTAAGTAACCTCTACACACAATGTGGGGCTCGAACTCACAACCCTAAGATCAAGAGTTGCATGCTGTACCAACTGAGGCAGCCAGGCCCCCAGGGGAAGTACCTTTTTTCTTTAAAAAATTTTTTTTAAAAAAGCTTAATATATTCTCCACATTGTCAGACTAATTGCAAGGTGGAAAACTGGAGCAAAAAGCTCTTTTGTTTAATTTTTTTATAGTTTTTATTTATTTTTGAGACAGAGACAGAGCATGAGTGGGGGAGGGGCAGAAAGAGCGAGAGAGACACAGACTCTGAAGCAGGTTCCAGGCTCTGAGCTGTTAGCACAGAGCCCATCGCGGGGCTGGAACCCACGAGCCAGGAGATCATGACCTGAGCTGAAGTCGGCCACTTAACCGACTTGAGCCACCCACGCACCCCAGCAAAAAGCTCTTTTGAGAAGAGCATTTTAGGAGTTGAACACCATAGCCCTCCACGTGTCAGGCTGCCATTTTCCTTCTCTCAGTCTTTGCACACCTCTCTGTTCAGGATGTGCTACCTGGCCCTATCTCAGGGGCCTGAGTGGGTCATTCAGCTCTTGGGGACCCGGCATGCCAGGCAGCTATGAGTGGGCAGCCAACCTCAGTCTTCTGGGCTTCACCTCTTGCAAGGGGCAGGTGCTGCCTGGGGCCTGTTCGAGTCCATCTGCCAGATGAGTGTCCTGTCCATGGCGCTCTTAGACTCCTAGGTCATCAGCCCAAGGCACCCGGAGAGCGCCAAGTGTTAGAAACATAATGTATGACTCACTTCATCTTTAAAGAGCTGCCTCGCTTCATCATATGACTCACATAACTAATCAGGAACAGGATTATAATTTTGCCTCCCACATTGGAGGTTGGACATCATCAGGTTCCACCTCAGAGCTGCCTGGCTCCTACTGGCTGTGTTACCTTCGTCATTCTAACTATTTAATCCTGTTTTAATCCTATCTTTCTATCTATTTATTTATAGTCATTTATTTATGATATTAGCACTTCACTGGAAATAAGTTTGTCAGATTAAATGCTCTGCGATATTTGGGACATGTTTATACTAAACATGGTTTCAAGTTTATCTGAAATTCAAATTTAACTGGGCATCCTCTTTTAATTTGCTAAATCTGGCAACCCTAATGCAAAACCTTTGAGAAGGTACTTTCTAGTGAGGCTTTACTCCTCATGGGGTAAGGAGGAACGCATGGGATAGGTTGGCCACGGAGTGAAGACCTGAAAGAAGTCTTCTCAAGTCTTAACTGGGGGTGACCGTGCCCCCCACTCCCGACATTTGGCAATGTGTGGAGACATTTTTGGTTGTCCTAATTGGAGGGGAGCTTGCTACTGGCATCTAGTGGGCAGAGTCCAGGGATGCTGTTAAACTTGCTATAAGGCACAGGACCACCCTCCTCCACCAACAACAATTATTGTGTCCAAAATGCCAATAGTACCAAGGCTGAGGAGCCTTGCCTTAAAGAATCACTCGTCTAAGGTAGTATTAATCCAGGAAAGTCATATATACTTATGGGTTTTTTAATCCCTTTAAGGCTACCTATATATTTCCAAATAGGGTTTGGCCTTCTTTTATTTCCTGGAGAAATAATATCAAAGCCTTTTATTTATCTGAATTAGTTAATTCGTAATTATGGATGCTGGTGGCAGCAGAAGTAGACTCAAATTCTTATATACTTCGGCACCTATCAGAATAGGCTTTTGATGTTAAATTTGTACTCTTGATTATGTTTATGAATAACATTCTTTTTAAAAATTTTTTTAAAATGTTTTATTTATTTTTGATAGAGAGAGAGAGCAGGAGAGGGGGAGGGGCAGAGAGAGGGAGACACAGAACCGGAAGCAGGCTTCAGGCTCTGAGCCAGCTGTCAGCACAGAGCCTGACGTGGGGCTCGAACCCACGAATGTGAGATCTGACCTGAGCCGAAGTCGGAGGCTTAACCGACTGAGCCACCCAGGCGCCCCTATGCATAACATTCTTGATGTGTACTGGGGTGGGGTTAGAAATGAGGTGGTCTCGGGAAAGAGTCTCAATATTAGGTTGAAATATCCGATGGTCAAAACTGGTTGAGCATTGGCACTTTCCCGTGGTTCGACCTGATGTGTGCTGTGTGGTAAGACTACACAAGGTGGAGATGCACGCTGACCCAACCCTGCCAGCCACCTAGGGCTTTGGTTGGGCCTCAGAGTTGCTGTAGCTGTTGGCCCTGGGGTAGAACTTTCACTGTGTGATGGGAAGTACAGCTTTATTTTTTTTGTTTTAATTATGAATGGCCCTTGGGAAACTCGTCTTTCAGCCATTTGCTGTCCTTGACCTTTTCTCCTTTATCCGCTTTTGTGCATTTCACTGGTGTCAGCCATAGAGAACTTAGGTCCCCGGGTGCACCGTGTGCCCAAGCCTTGAATAGCAAGTAAACCAACCGGGAAGACGAGTTCTAACCTTAATTTGTAGTCTTCAAAATTTGGATCCAGATTTAGCTTAGGGCCCTTTAGTGAAAAAGACAAAACAGTATGTTTTAATTTTATTTCTCATCAAGAGCCCCTAGAGATAAGGGACATAAGAGAAATGCCAACTGCCCCCTATTCAACATCCTTGAACATAAATATTAGCTCTATTTTGGTGTAATAGATTTAGAAAAAAACCCTTCTTTGTTTCAAAAAAAGACTAAGGACAACATATACTAAAATGATGTGAATTTCACAGATGATACCCTACTAATATTTTTAGTTTAGCACCATCTGTTTATCTGAAATGAAATTTCTGGCAAATGGTCACGCCAGGAGATGCTGTTTTTATTTTTGTGTGCAGCTGAAACACAGAATAATAAAAATCTGCTTGAGTTGAAGAAATATGTTCATAAAATGTTTCTTTTTTAATCTGAGTTGGCTGAGAAAATGACTTTTTAATCTAGTGGCAGCTGCTTTCATTTGGCTGGTTTTCAGTCTAAATAGTTTACGTTGGAGACAGATCATTTGTTTTATATTTGGATGCAGTATACTAAACAGTGCCTTTTGAGCTATGAGGAGGACCCGATATTCAAACATTTCATTCTCCCCATTAGCTTACCTTTCTGATGATCTCGTCTCTTTGACCGACACAAGTGGCATGTGGTAGGTCTGTAAATTAAAAGCACAAGTGGCAAATTGTGTAGCACCCAGTCGCCTTGTTATTTTTATTCGACGCTAAGAAAGTCACATCCTACACATTAATTGGCATTTGTTTACAGGAGGGGAAAACGGTGGCTTTTGGAAATATAACTCAGTGGAAACCTTTCTCGTCACACTGGCTTGCAAACAGAACCACTGCACCCCCTTTGGGTACTGTGGGCGATCCCACTGGGAGCCTGATTCTTCCCAACAGAGCATTGATTAAAGAAAGCCACCTCTTGGCACCTGTGTTGCTCCAGCTCCTCTTCAGAATCTTCCAGCCGCCTCTTTAATCAACAACATGTGTTCGATGCCTACTTTTAATGTGAGACTCTGCAGCTCTCACCCTGATTTCAAAGGCAGTAGCAAGGACGGCGGGCGATTGGGGGGGGGGTTACTGCATTCCTTCCAAGTAAGGACACCTAAGCCTACGTTAAAGACACCATTAATATTGGCCAATTACTTGACATAACTGAAACTTCCTGACAAAGGCGTGTATTAATTTCATGGGAGAGAGGGGTCTGGCCTGCCTGCTTTCGCGCCCCGGCGCTTCATGCACAGGTCTCATTACATCTATCCAAGAAACCTGCTTGTCCAACTGGGCAAAGTTAATTTTTGTACCAGTTTCTCTTAATAATGAAAACACGATGCATTATTTTGAAGTAGAGAGGCTGGCCTTTGGAGATAAATTCATTAACTCAGAAAAGTGAAACGCATCGTAAAGAAAATGGATGTATTGGTTAGCTCTGGCTGCCACGACTAAACCCCATACACTGGGAGGCTTAAACACCAGAAATGTATTTCTCACAGTTCTGGATGCTGGGAAGTCCAGAAAGGTGAGGCCCTGCTGAGCTCTCTCTTCCTGGTTATGGATTGGTAGGCTGCTTGCTGTGGTCTCATAGGGCAGATTGTTTGGGGGCGGAGGTAGGGGGGTGGAGATACCTTCCTCTTCTTGCAAGGCCACAGTCGTATCAGATCAGAGCTCCAGCCTTATGACCTTAACCTTGAATACCTCCTAAACCCCTGTCAACAAATACAGTCACTCTGGGGTCTAGTTCAACATATGTATTTTGGGGGGACACAATCCAGTACATAGCAATTGGACTGGACTAAAAAAGACACTTAAAACTTTTTTTTTAATGTTTGTTTATGTTTTGAGAGAGAAACAGAACATGAACAGGGGAGGGGAAGAGAGAGAGGGAGACACAGATTCTAAAGCAGACTCCAGCTTCAAGCTGTCACAACAGAGCTGGACACGGGGCTCAAACTCATGTACTGCGAGATCATGACCCGAGCTAAGGTCAGAGGCTTACCAGATTAAGCCCTCCAGGCACCCCTAAAAAATAAACTTTAATATTAAGACTCTCAAATTACTATAAAAAACAAGTTAAAATGTTTGGTATTAATATTATTACTTCTTAATTTCATGTTTCAAAAATAAATCTGTTTTCAGAGTTTTGATTATGATTTGAAAAGATGCCAAGCCAATCTATGGAATATTAAAAGTCAGGATAGAGGCGCCTGGGTGGCTCAGTTGGTTAATGGTCCAACTTTGGCTCAGGCCATGATCTTGCAATTCGTAAGTCTGAAACCCCGCCTCGGGGTCTGTGCTGACAGCTCAGAGCCTGGAGCCTGCTTGGGATTCTGTGTCTTTCTCTCTCTCTCTCTGCCCCTCCCACACTCGCACTCTGTCTCTCTTTCAAAAATAAGTAAACATTAAAAAAATAATAAATAAATAAAAGTGAAGAGTCATTCCAGAGGACAGGGAGGGGTGCTGACTGAAAGGGGGCAGGAAAGGGGCTTCCGGGGTCCTGTACTGCTCCATTTCCTGTCGGGTGCTGATTCAGAGGATGTGATCAGTTTGTACTTGGTGAGCTGTTAGAATATAATTTGTGCACTTTACTATATATTTGTTCTAGGTCAATCAAAAGTTAAAACACAAAAGAAAAATCTGAGTGCTGTGTTTAATACCGGAGGTAAACTAGACAATTGTCCCGTCGAGTCCCAAACTAGACAGCGAACAGGCTACTCCTCCTTTGTGTTTTCCACTTCAAAAAGGCAGCAGAGGTTAAAATCTAGCAGTCAGAGCATACGAAGACGACTAGCCTTTTATAAGGTTGAGTATAATATTATCTTCCCACAGGCACAAGCAGAAAGAACCGCAGACACAGTGAAAATTTCTGGCTGACGTTGCTTGATGCTGTTTTCCTCGGCCTGGGAGCTCAGCAGCTGGAGGCTGAAAAGCCAGGTTTCCAGGGACAGGAGGAAGGCTTTCCGCGCAAGAGGCAGTGTGGACGCCAGACCAGGGGCCTGGCCGGGTCCGCTCCACAGCCGAGGCAGTTTTAAGTGGCTCATAAACAAACACCACCGTGTGGTTCCAGGAAGCTCCAGCTGCCCCAGGAAGAGGCTTTGAATCTGTGCAAGAGCCAAAGCTGGTTTTCCTAGGTGATAGATGCGGCCGGAGGGTCACGTGATATGTTTGTGACCCCCCCCCCCAGCGGATGTCAGTGTCCCTAGAAGCTTCACACTCACACACCCGAGGTGGAACTTGTCTTCCTAAAAACAGCTGCAGTTACGGAGCCAGC
This sequence comes from Suricata suricatta, assembly GCF_006229205.1. Classification (NCBI taxonomy): domain Eukaryota; kingdom Metazoa; phylum Chordata; class Mammalia; order Carnivora; family Herpestidae; genus Suricata; species Suricata suricatta. The sequence continues at coordinate 11,369,867 of NC_043717.1, forward strand.
AGCTGCTTCGTGGACACCATCCAGGGTCACAAACAGATTAACTACCCAAATTGTAGAATGCCAGGACTCTGCTCCATTGTTCCCAGCTTTCACATTCGGTGTGTGAGTGTTTCACATTGTGCTTTAACTTCCTGCGGAACATTAACGGCAGGAACCAGCTGAACGTTTTCCAAACCATTTCCGTGTGCGGCGTGTGTGGCGCTGACCGTGCCCCACAGGCTAATGGAAATTTCATTGTTTCAGGAGTGCTGGCTCTGTCAGCAACTAACTCGGTGTTCTTGTCTTGTCTGTCGTGTGTACAACAAGCGCATTCACCTCGACTTTTTATCATTGTTGAGATGTAATTTTACTTATTAATTTATTTTTCTAATGTTTATTTATTTTTGAGACAGAGACAGAGCTTGAGTGGAGGAGGGGCAGAGAGAAAGAGGGAGACATAGAATCCGGAGCAGGCTGCAAGCTCTGAACTGTCAGCACAGAGCCCGATGGAGGACTCGAACCCACCAACCTGAGCTTCTAATTAGTTTATAATCAGAGGGAAACAAAGATGGAGGAGAGTCCCAGGAAATACCCTCTACCCCCAGCAGGGTGGCAATCTTGAGATGGTGATTAAGAAATGGATGGGCGCCTGGGGGGCTCAGTCAGTTAAGTGTCTGACTTCTGCTCAGGTCATGATTTCACAGTTCATGGGTTTGAGCCCCTCATTAGGCTCTGTGCTGACAGCTCAGCGGAGCCTGGAGCCTACTTTGGATTCTGTGTTGCCCTCTTTCTCTGCCCCTTCCCTGCTCAAACTCTGTCTCTCTCTCCCTCTCTCTTTCTCAAAAATAAATAAACATAAATTTTTTAAAATAACTACATCAAATGCTTTTTACAATTAATTTGGAAGCTCTTAGTTGTTATTTCCCTGTGGAAATGTTTCCTTGTGGAAAAAAATTACTTTTACATTGTTGAGGGATCGCTTGTCAACCTTTTGGTGAAGATCAAGTGAAGTCACTGAGGTTGCTGAAAAGTTCTGATTTGGTGTTTGTGGGTCGTGTCTGGGTGTGCTGGCAACAGGCCTATCTCTTCCTGCTTTACTAAGACTCTCTAGACATTCCTGATCACATCAGTCTCTAGCTGTTGGTAATTTTCCAAACGTTTAGGGATGTAGCTCTCTTTTCTTCACCATTACCCAACCCTTGACACTCACAACGTCCTAGGACCCCCAGCATTGGATCACCCAGGAGCCGGGCAGAAGTCCAGAATCTCGGGCCGTCTTAGGTAGTGTATATAACAGCATAATTTGCATTTTAACAAGATCTTCTGAGTGATTCCTACACACATGCAAATGAATCAGCACATAGGCAAAGGCAGGAACTGAGAGATCCCTTTTCTCCAAACATCTCCCCCTGGGCCAGGACTGCTATTATTTAGGATGAATTTTTCTAGTTTGTGCCACTTATTATGAAGTATGCCTGGCCTGCACAACTCAGTAAGTCATTTTCAGTTCAAAGCCTTCCTGTGAATTCATCCACTCGGGCCTTTCCAACTCAACAGATGGCAGAGAGCAGGTTGACTGAGGAGTGAAGGTGGGAGGAAGGAAGTAGAGTAGAAAACGCAGCGCCTTTGGTGGAAGAAAGTAGGCAGGCTCCGTAACTGGCACCCTGGAGCAGTGCCTCGGGGGTGGGCGCCAGGCAGGAGTGGAATAGCAATGACAGCGATCACAGTCACGGTAAATCTCTGTCGGTGCAGAATGCCTAAGCTGGTTTGACAGTAAGAGTCACTTCAGGAGGAAGGGGACTTCTTAAAAATACATATATTTTCCTCAGATGCAGGGAATTGTAGAATGTTCACCCTGGTTTATGGTTCACTCACCTTGGGCTTATGACATCTGCATCTCTGGGGGAGAAATATGTGTTTTTTTTTAAAGTTTAGTTTTTGAGACAGAGAGAAAGAGAGAGAGAGAGCTCATGAGCAGGAGAGGGGCAGAGAGAGAGAGAGGGAGAGAGAGAATCCCAAGCAGGCTCTGCACTGTCAGCACAGACCCCAACTTGGGGCTTGATCTCACAAACCATGAGATCATGACCTGAGCGAAATCAAGAGTGGGACACTTAACTGACTGAGCCACCCAGGCGCCCCGATGTCTGTATTTTTTAAAATTTTTAAATGTTTATTTTTGAGAGAGAGCACGAGACAGGGAGGGGCAGAGAGTGAGGGAGACACAGACTCCGAAGCAGGCTGCAGGCTCGAACCCACAAACTCTGAGATCATGACCTGAGCTAAAGTTGGACACTCAACTGACTGAGCCCTCCCAATATCTATATTTTTAACAAGTGCCTCAGGTAGTCACATCAGCAGGCATGACAGGGCAAATGGTGTGCCTGGATCCTGCGCCTGGTGTTCTGTAAATATTTCCAGTGCCTACAATAAGCCTAACAAATCATCTGACATTTTACTACTAACTGCCCTTTGTAAAGGAGAAGTTCAGGAGCTTGCCCGGTATCACATAGCACACAGCAGAGGGAGGATTCCAACCCACATCCGACTCCAAACCGTTTGTTCTCTTTACTCCATCATACCTTAATCTTGGTAGGGGACAACCACTTTCCCTGCTTCCCTTCTAGATTTCTTGACTGGTCTAATCATTCAATTGACATGAGAGAGATTAACAGGAGAAAAACGAATTATCTATGTGTAGAAGCTCGAAGATGTGCGACTCAAGGACAAGTTGAGCTGACTAGGGCTTGGGGCTTCTAAGGGGAGAAGGGTGATTCCCAGACAGAAGAAGAGCAGGTGTTCGGTAATGAGAGGATTGGCCTGCCAAGCCGGGTGGCTCACTCAGATAAGAAGTTATCTCTGATAATAGCTCTCTTTTTGGGCTGGGCCCCTATCTGCCTTCTTTCAGGTGATTGAGGGAAAGATAAAAGTTTTTCTTGATTCTCCTGGGTCTTGACCACCTGCAGCTGAAAACAATCCACATTCCAAAGTGGCACGTTTTGGGGTTGCATATTCTGCTCCCCTTCACCTTCCGTAAAGCTGTTGTGGCCCAAAGGTTCTTCTACCCAGGACACACTCTGGTTTCCCCAACCCCACCCTTCGGGGGTGGCAGTTTCTGCAGAAGTCCCCTAATTTAATTCTGAAGTTATGACATGAACATCCAGATTTGGGTGGACTTGGACAAGGAAGCCACACCGGTGAGCTAGGAAGGATGCCGGCTCCTTCCTGCTGCTGTGGTCAGTAGCCAACAGAAGTAATAACCCAAGCCTAGGCTGCTGGTGCCAAAGTGGGGAAAGGCAGGGCTCTCTTGGGCAAGTGAGGATTTCTGGTTGCCTTGGTATTAAAGCAGTTTTCAAAAATGATCAAGCAGGCATATATTGTTCTTGCCCTCTGAAACCTTATTTTGTTTCAAGAAATCCCTAGAAAGAGAACACACTAATTTAATACAGCGATGTTGAATAGTGATAGTAGCAAGAACAGGGCGCCATCTGGTACATTTGAATAATTGTCAAGGTTGGCTTTTCTTTAAATGTTGCTTATTGCTCAGTCCACCCATGTTCAATTACTAGAGCCAGAAGTCATCTGGTGGTGATGTGTCAGTATTACAAGAGTATACCTGCATATTAAACTCCTCAACTTGGACTCAGTTTGGAAACTCAGATGCAACGTTTGACCTTCATCTGTATTGAATCTCGTGTCGTTGGTCACAGCCTCCTTTATGGATTTGTTTCAAAAACTTTGGATCCTGATTCTGTCATTTAGGATGGTGGTTTCTCATGCAAGATATATGAACCCCAAAATAATCCATTGGGATGTAGAAAACAAACGTTGCCTTTTTCATTAAAGTTTTAGTTTTATATGTATCTTATAATGTATATGGTATTGCGCTATGGTAGTAGAGTATGTGTAAGATTTAGAAATAAATGCATAATAAATATACTGGGGTGAGGCTACATGATGAGAACTTCCCACCCTTTGGGATGCTGGCTCAAAAAATGTATACACTTTTCATGCTATGTATTAACGCTTCTTCCCTGCATCATGTTATCTGCTCATTTGACAAGAATGCCTTTATCCTTGTGATTTTGGTTCAGGCTTACCCTGTGGGATCATGTGTTAAATGGTCCAGTATATCCAAGGATAAGGCGTATGTGTTGCTTTTGCAAAGTTTACTATCTGGAATGGCGATGTTGATAATGGTAGTGACTTTGGAAAAGGTGACAATGCGAATGGTGGGGATAATGAGGATGATGATGGCCAAGAAAGGGAAAAGGAGAAGAAAGCCTCATTTATGGTTGACATTAAAGCAAAGCTGAAAGCACCCGCTTCTCCACGCTATCTGGTAATGTGACATCTTTTGCTAGCACTCTTCCCTGCTTGTTCATCTTGCTTCCAGCGCAGCTTAAAAATACTTTTTAGTCATTGTCAGCATGTACTCTAATTCTCAGCTTCCTAGGATTTAAAGCCTTGGGAACAGGAGGTTTTTCTAGGCCTCTGCCACTCTTCTGTATTTTGGTCCTTGGTGCTCCACAAGCTGTGAGCCATGCTCCCATATGGTGGGATTCCCTCCCCTCCCCTCGATCCACATGCCTGCCCAGCCATCTGCTGCCACTCTCAAGGTTACGGAGCAAGAGATGACACAGGGAAAGGAAAGGAAAACACCAGGAACGTGAACGCTGTTTTATAAATGAAACTGGAAAAAGATGTATTTTCTCATTACAAAAGCAATTTGTATTCATTACAGAGAATCAGAAAATGAAGCACAAAAACAAAACAAACAAAACAAAACCACAACACAGCTTCCCTCACAGCGTCATTAATCATTCCAACCATCTCCATGTACGTTTTTCCAAACCTGCCTCCTGCATCTATTTAGGTACCTAGCAATCAAACAAAATGGGACCATTACCACTTTATTTTGCAACTGTTTTTGGAACTGAATCAACGAACATCTTTCTGTATCTGTAACTATGCCCCCACACTAGCAATTTTTATGTTTACGGAGTATTTCCTATGCAAGGCATGATTCCAATCGCTGTGTTTTATATACAAAAATAGGGGAGATTGTCTCTGCCCTCAAACAGGTATAACCTTATTTTTGTGTCTCTCTAGCATTTAGGTCATTTCCATATTTTTTTGCTTTTACAAAAAATGTGCGATGAGTAGCCTTATAGTTAAATCTTTGCATATACCCATAATTTTTCCATGATTGTGTTGGCTACTCTGTTCGCCTCTCTGGGTTTACTCCCCATCTCTCTTTGCCTTGCACTGTGGCCCACATCAGTGGACTCATTTACCCTCTGGCAACGGGAAGCACAAACAGGACATCGGAGGAGGATAGTAGAGACTTCCACCCTGTCTCCTTGTGGATTGTCACTAGCTGCATTCTTGTACTGACCGTGGCTGTGGTGCCTGGACAGCCCTCTCCCAACGCTCAGTTCTCAGGGATTTACTCACCCCAGGGTACCGCACCGTCCTTAATGGTTTCCCTTAACCTTGCCCTTGCTCTTATAGAGAGTTCTTCATTAAACACTTCTCAGTTACCCCATGGGAGCGTGCCATCTGTTTCCTGGCAGGACCCTGGATGGTAAAAGCATGCTCCTACTCCTGGCATATCGTGCAAACCTAACTGCTTGCCTGCACCGGGAACCTGGGATGGATGGTGCAGAAAGGTCAACAATTCCTTTTTCTCCTTTCATTTAAGACCTGAACACCAGTGACTAGTGAGCAGCGATTTCCCATTTCTTTCTCCTGGACTCCTCCATACCCCGATGGAGATCTCTCAACCGGTGACTATGGCACTCTGGTGGGGGCACAAGACAGAACCGAGGGGGATCCTACAGCTTTGACCCCAGGGTCTGTGCTACCTTCATTTTGTTTTTTTCTTTTTAGATCTTGAATTAATATATTTCATTTATTTATTTATTGGAGTCTAACATACAATGTTATATTAGCTTTAGGTGTACAACTTGGTTCAATAATTCTATAAATTACTCAGTGCTTAGCACAGTAAGCAAAAAGTCGTCATCTGCCACCATATAACATTGTTACAATATTATTTACTGTATTCCCTATGCTGTACTTTTCATCTCTCTGACTGACTTATTTTATACTTGGAAGTTTGTACCTCTGAATCCCCTGTATCTATTTCACCCATCCTCCCACTTACCTCCTCTTTGTGAACCGTCAATTTGTTCTCTGTATTTAGGAGTCTGTTTTGTTTTTTTAGGTTACACATAGAAGTGAAATCGGTATTTGTCTTTCTCTGTCTGGTTTATTTCACTTAGTAATGCCCTCTACATCCATTCATGTTGTTGCAAATAGCAAGATCTCATTCTTTTATGGCTGAGTAATATTCCAGTGTGTGTGTGTGTGTGTGTGTGTGTGTGTGTGTGTGTGTGTACAAATTCTCTATCCATTCATCTATTGGTGGAAACTTGGAAGCTTCCATATCTTGGCTATTGTAAATAATGCTCCAATAAACATAAGGATGCATATATCTTTTTAAATTAGTGTTTTTGTTTTCTTTCGGTAAATACCCAGGACTGGGATTACTGGACAATATGGTATTTCTATTTTTAATTTTGGGAGGAACATCCATACTGTTTTTCACAGTGGCTGTACCAATTCATATTCCCTGAAACACTGCACAGGGCTCTTTTTTCTCCACATCCTCACCAACACTTGTTATTTCTTATCTTTTTTATTCTAGCCATTCTGACAGGTATCAGATGATATCTCAGTGTGGTTTTGATTTGAATTTTCCTGATGATGAGTGATGCTGAGTATCTTTTCATGTGTTTGTTGGCCATCTGGATGTCTTCTTTGGAAAAATGACAGGTCATCTGTCCATTTTCAAAATCAGATTATAAGGGTTTTTTTGTGTTGAGTTGTAGAAGTTCTTTATGTATTTGGATATTAACCCCCTTTGCCTTGTTTTTGATGCCTGAGACCTTCCCTGGGGACACAGTGAATTCGGAGAGGTGGTGTGGCCAGTTCTTAACCTTATAAACACCTGAGCTCATAGCAAACTTTGTTTCTTTAAATCTTTGTCTACATTAGTCTTATATTAGTGGTATTTTAGTATTCTTACTAAATATGCAGTTTTATTTTTAGAGCTTCTAGCTTGAATTAGTCTGCTGATACTATCTCTTCTGTGGTTTTCTCTTTTCTGTGAATCAGTAGAAATGTGTTTTCTTAAAAGTTTACATCCAATTTTACCTTCCTTGCCTTTTGAATTTTTAGATAATGCTATCTCTTTCTTCAAAAGTTTTTCATACTTCTCTTTAATCAATTGTTCTTGACTGTTCGGAATTAAGTGCCCCATTTCTTTTGTCTACTTCCTATTCAATATGATTTCTAGTGAGACTAGTCAAGAATGATCAAATACTCTTCTCTTTAGTAAGATGAAACTTTCTGATGTCCATGTGTTTGGGGTTTTCATCTTATTGCTGTGCTCCAGGCACCTGCTCCTTGGTGCATTACCTTGTTCTGGAATTCAGTTGTGAGAGGTGGGCACTTAGAAAGAGTTTAGTTTCAAAGTCAGAAAGATCTAGAGTTAAATTCAGTCACTTACTGGCTTTGTCACTTTCAGTCTTCTATCTTTACTGAGTCCCAGGTTTCCTGGTTTCCCTCTCAAGGTTGTTGGGAGAAGTAAATGAGATGACCTGTATATAATAATCTAGCACAGCATGTAGAAGAGTGGTCCCTCAGACTGTGTAACTTTCTCCTCCACCTCTCAGCTCCCTTCTTCCTTCCCATCTCTTTTTCATCCTCTCCATCTCTCTTCTCTCCTCCGGGCTTCACTTCCTTTATCCCTATTTCTTCCCTCCTGCCCATCCCCCCATGTTTTTCTCCTTCTCTTCTTTACTTTCCTCTCCCTCTCCCAACTTACCCCTTTTCCTCTTTCCTTCCTCCCTCATCACTTCTTCTCTCCCTTCTCCTTCTCCTTCTTCACTTCTTCTTCCTTCCCATTTCCTCTACTCTCTCTCTCCCCTTCTTCCTCCCCACTTTCCCCTCTCTCCTCTCCACTTTCTTTGACTGTGAGACTTACTCCAAAGGAAAACTCACAGTTGTATGTAAATCTAGGTCCCAAAGGGCTTTTCCAGTATTTCTGAGTTCTTTCATGAACTTTCTCCTTGTAGCATCAAGACAAAAAGAATGATGGGAAGTTGCTGATAATGATCATTATTTCCCTGTTCTTTGAAAAATGCTTGTCCAGTGTTTCAGACTGAAGATTTGTTATGTTAAATCAAAAGATAAACCCTCAAATAGGGCACCCGGTTGTCTCAGTCAGTAGAGCATGTGACTCTTGATCTTGGGGTTGTGAGTTCAAACCCCACATGGGCATAGAGCTTACTTAAAAAAAAAACCTTCAAGGGGTTATATAATATGTCAAATGGTCTTATCCCTAGTGGAAGGGAGTGGACTGGCTAACATGAGCCATTTAAATAATCCTGAGGTATTTGGAGTTGGGTTGGAAATATGATCCTGGGTTTTAGGAAACTGCTATATCATTTGATGAGGGCTGCTCTAAAAGCTAGCTGCAGAAATGCATTGTGAGTCCTTTGCAACAGAATTGAGACTTCACTTGGTCCCTCCTTCTCAATTCTTATAAATTCTCAACCTCTCAAGGAAAATATGTTGGTCTTAAGATCTTTTAGGAATTTACATCACAATATTATGACACACAAAATATATTTATCTTAAATTTTTATTATGTAATGTTTTATGCATACAAAATAAGGAATGGGGGCACCTGGGTGGCTGAGTTGATTGAGCATCCAACTCAGGTGTTGATCTAAGGATCTTGAGTTCAAGCCCCACATTGGGCTCTGTCCTGGGTGTGAAACCTACTTAAAAAATAATAAATGCGAAATGTAACATATGTATACACATATGCATGTACATGCATATGTACATGTATGTATGTATATTGTGAAAATATTAAAATATAAATACACAGGGGCTGAAACATTAATATCTGGCGTCTCCTCCATGATTTTTACTTTTTACACCAAAATAACTGCTCTTCTGAATTTTACATTCCCTTTCATTAAAAACAAAACACTTTTGCCATATATGGATGCATTCCTAAACAGTTTATTTTTGTTTTGTTCGGGGCTTTATAAAAAATGACATGATAATGTGCATAGTGTTTTTTCACTCAAGTTTCTAATATTCATCAATTCATTTATATTATTGTTTGTAGCTGATGTTCATTCCTTTTTACTACTGTTCTTACATTCCATTTGGTGAACATTACCATAATTCACTTATCCATTGTCCTGTCTGTGAACAATTTTGATTGTTTATTGTTTCCAGGTGTTCTTTAATAGTCTTGTTAACAAAGATGAGAAATATACTAATAAGAATTTTTAGTGTTCTTTTGTCAAATTGTCATAAACACTAGATTCGTTTGCCTAGTATCCCTTTGAGCTTTTTCTATTTCGTTATTCCCATTTATCACCTAAAGAAACCTAGATGCAGGAAAAGAAAATAAATGATCTGCCCAGGCTCTGTTGTCACTCCTGCTATTTCCACTATTATTCAATTAAAAAGCCAGTTAAGTGCCCTCCTGGTTCTTCTTGTCTGAACAAAGAGGAGCCCCTTCCATTCTCACACCAGAATTAGGAAGTTATTAATTTGGATCTCACGAAACTATGATCCAGGAGGCAGCGTGCCGCAGTGAAAACAATATTAGCATAAGAGGCAGCATGATTTGGCTTTTAAAATACTGGCGTGAGCAGTTAGAGCAGGAGGTAGTCTTGTGCAAATTTCTTTATTCTCTCAATTCTCATTTCCTCATCTGCAGATTGCAGATGCAATGCCTTCCTCCCAAGATGGCTCACTGATTATGTCAGGTAAGACGTGTGAAAGACCCATTCATCACATTATAAAATAAGGAACAGAGGAGGATTCACACCCTGTCCAATGGGACTCATGAGCTCCCCCTAAAAAGACACAGGTGGAATACAGAAAGAGATCAGTTTTGGCTTCTGCAATTTCTGACCCTTCTGCAGATCTTTCTAGCTTAGAAAAGAAGAATAATGGGGTCTTTTGCTGACTTGATGGTGTAGTGGTAGAAAAGTTTTCCCTTCTTCCTTTCTAGGTTCTTTGACTGGTCTAATCATTAAATTGACATAAGACAGATTAACAGGAGAAAAACAAATTTACTTTGTATGAGTGCCCCAAAGACATGAGACTCAAAGGCAGTCAGGCAATTAAGACTTATGTGCCATCTTGAGCTAAGGAATGGGATCGGGGCTGGGCTTTCAAAGGGGAAGAGGGCAATCCACAGGATATAAGAAGAGCAGATGTTTGGTTATTAATGTTTGCCCTGCCGCACAGATAGATCTTTCTGATGAAAGTTATCTCTGGTAATAGCTCTCCTTCTGGGCCAAGCTCACTGTCTAAATTCTTTTAGGCACTTAAGGGAGAGGTAAAAGTTTTTCTTGAGTCTGCTGGATCTTGATTGTCTCTAGCTCAAAAAAATTCACATGTCAAAGTGGCGCATTTTGGGGTGGCATATTCTGCTCCCCTTCAATGGTAATGTAATGTTTTGGTTGTGCTTCAGATACCAGCTTTTTCTTCCCAAGCCTATCTTGTGGGTTATTTTAACAGTCCTTTCATTCACAGCATTAAAGTCCTTTGTATTTTGACTGGCAAAGAAAAACTGATCACAGTGCCTAATAACTAAGGAGATCATGCTTTACCTTTGGAGAAAATTTTAAATTAATAAATGTGAATTAGTGTTAATTAGTTAATGTTAAGGCCATTGCATAAAGCACTTAAATCCAGATATTGGACGGGAGCTGCACTGAGAGTGTGTGTGGTCCAGTCTGTCTTGACCTATACTCTATCCCCAGTGCTTTGCACAGTGACTACCCATAATAGTTGATCAAAAAATATTCGATGAATGAATAAGTGAAAGGGCTACTTCTTTTTGTCTTTTCCTATTGCTAAAATAATACTTTTTTTCCTGTTCAGAATCTTGAATAATGGAGGTTTGGGATATCATGAAAGTTTGTCAACAAGTAAGCAACACCCCTTTGGAGTATTTATCTCTCAAATGCAAATATTCCTGGGAGTAACATAGTGTCATGCTGAAGAACTAATGGATAAAGTGAGTTTAGCTAATCCTATGGCTCGGCCTCAGCCTCCGGATTTAGGGAACAGACTTGGGGAAGGGAACAAAGACATCACAAAGACCCTTATGAATTAGTCGAATTGGAATTCGTTTAGCTGGAGGCTTTCTTGCTGACAATTTGCTGATATTCATAGCTGGAAGGAAGGAGACTGACAGAATGGGGGTGGGAGAGGAAAAAGGCCTAATCTGGGAGTCTGGACCCCTGTGAGAGAAAGAAGCCCAGAGCAGAGTGTGCCTGACAATCTGAACACACCTTGCATGAGGAAATGAAGGGTCAGGCACACAAGCCCTGTCTACGTGCCCTTTTTCTAGGGGTTGGATGAATGGAGTTACGGTATCCTGCCATAACCGAGGTCTTTCGGTAGAGTAGTAACTTCTGTTCTTTCATTCCTTAACAAATTTGCGGGGAAGGCCTTCATTGTTCCAGGTGTTCTTCTAGGTGCTTGGGATACATGAGTGACAAAAATGGACAGAGGTCGCTGCCGTCACAGAGCTTATATACTGCTGGGGAGAGACAGACAATAGACAAAAGACGCCCTAAGTAAGCAAACCATATAATGTGCTAGAAAGTGAGACAAGTGAGGAGGAGCAGAATATGCCTGCCACCCTAAAATGCGCCACTTTGACATGTGGATTATTTTGAGCTGAAGGCAGTCAAGAACCAGCAGACTGAAGAAAAACTTTTACATCTCCTTTAACTGCCTAAGAGAATTTAGACAGGAAGCCTGGCCCACAAGGTGAGCTATTACCAGAGATAACTTTCATCAGAAAGACCTATCTGTGCAGCAGGGCAAACATCTAATTACCAAAGATCTGCTCTTCTTATGTCCTGTGAATTATCCTCTTCCCCTTTGAAGGCTCAGACCCTATGCCACTTCTTAGCTCAAGATGGCATATAAGTCTTAATTGCCTGACTGCCTTTGAGTCTCATGTCTTTGGGGCACCTGTATGGACAAAATTAAATTTGTTTTTCTCCTGTTAATCTGTCTATGTCAATTTTATGGTTAGGCCAGCCAAAGGACTTAGAAGAGTCGAAGGAAAATTTTCCTCTCCTATACTAGCAACAGAAAACCACAAAGGTGGAGAGGGAAAGGGACACTGAATGTGGGAGGGAAAAGGGAGCCATCGAAGTTTCAGCAGAGACAGCAATATGATCTGACATGTTATAGAAGGTTCCATCTGCCTGGCTGCTAGAATACGTGTGTGGCAAGGACAGATTCAGGCAGAGAGAGCTACAGTTTAGGCAGAGTTACAGTTAGCCAGGCACAAGGCCAGGCGCTCGGACCAGGGTGGTGCCAGTGAGGTTGTAAGAGGAGATCAGATTGCAGATATATTTTGAAAGTAAAACCATCAGAATTTCTTGATGAATTGGATATGGGGTGGCAGAAAATGAAAAGAGTTGTGAATGTGTCAAGATTTTTTTTGCCTGAGCAAACAGAAGGCAGATGTTGCTACTGGTAGAGAAGGTTTGGGGGGAAACAATTTAGAAATGTTGAGTTTGAGATGTCTGTCACATGGGATTGTTGACTATGCAGTTGGATGCATGTGCCTGAATTGGAAAGAAGTATGGGCTGGAAATATAACTAGGGGGAATGAAAGGCATTCTGTACAATTTAAAGCCTTGAGACAGGTTGGTATCATACAAGGAATGGCAGAGAAGACAAGACAGCTAGGACTGAGCCCTGGAACTTTGCAGGAAAAGAAGAGGAGGCCGGCAAAGGAGATTGAGAAGGCCCAACCAGTGAGATGAGGAAAGCAAGAGAAGGTAGGGCCCCGGGAACCGAGGAAGAAGTGTGTTTCAAGGAGGAGGGATTATGGGCTGTGCAAAATGCTGCTGCTAGGTCAGTGTAAGAGAAGACTCAACCGGGAATTCAGCAACAGGAAGGTCATTAGTGAACTGTGGAGAGTGGCTCAGTGGGTTGATGACATCAAAGGCATAATTGGGATGGGTTTCATGGAGAATGGGAGGAGAACGATTGAGGAGGGCAAGAACAGAGAGCTATTTTGAGGAAGGACTCACCTTTCTGGGAAGTTATATGGCAACATATTTTTCATAAATAAGTTATTACATTCTTTTAATTATTAAATTTTAAAAGTCAAATACTTTTTAATTAATGTCTTTATTTTATAAGGATACTCTCTTAATAATTCTAACAAGTTTTTCTGTTGTCATTTTTTAAAGAAAAGGTAATCAGAGATTCAGACTAAGATTGGCCTACATCTTTAAACACAAGGGTACACATGGCCTCTACATGTGAATTGGGCTTTCTCACAGCATGGTGGCTGGGTTCCCAGCACAAGAGACCTGAGTGAGAGTCACATGCTAGTGTCACCTGGGGAGACTTAAAAAATACATCTGTCTTCAACTCCCGGAGATTCTGATTCCATTGCTCTGGGATGGGGCCAGGTGTTGATATGTTTATAAGCTCCCCGTGTTGGTTTTGTGTGGCCAGGGTTAAGAACCACTGCTGTCGTGAAGAGAACATGAAACAAAAGGTTCGGCTCCCCAAGTGTCTGCTACCAGCAGTGGTTCCACAGTGGTTCCCGAATGGTTCTGGAGGTCTTAGTCACGGCCTGTGACACTGAAAGGCCTACGGTAGATGTAAGATCAGGACAACGCCTGAAGCAGTTGGATCACAAGTGCAGTAACTCCAGAGCTCCACGGCTCCCACCAGGCTGCTTCAGCCTGATGGTGGATGGGCACAGACCAAAGGCGTCACCCAGGATACCCTGGCCAGGAGGAAAGGCTGAGTTGAAGAACTGGACTGGGACTCCTGGTTGCCCAGGTGGCCATTCGATGAGCCAAATGCCAACTGGAGTTTCCCCATCATTCCCGAAAATATATAATCTCTACACGTGAGAAATGAATACCCCTGTTGTATTATTTGATCAGCAGCTAAAAGGAGCAGATAAAGAAAGATGAATGTTAGCTACGGTTCATCTCAAGTATTCCCAGTAGACGCCACAAAGAATTAAGACCCTGTTACTTTTTAACCTGACACAAGATGTCACCATTGCTCCTGTGCTTTTAGCGATAACAGTATAAAGTTAAACGGCAGTGCGAGTTTGACTCCCTGATTACACAAGTTTTTCCTATTCCCTAATAGTATGTTCTGTTGGTGAGGTTCATTTGTTTATAGGCCATTCCATTTATCCAAGTTAAAGTATTTATTTATAGCACTTGATTTTTCCTCCTTACACCAGCTATGGATCAGAATTCAGATCTCTTTGTGAACACTCCATGAAGAAACTTTGGTGGAGGTGACTATAAAACAAGATAAGTTGACGTTTTTATAGAATAACTGGAAAATTGCAAATCATGCTTTAGTTCAACTGTACTGCCGCTGCCAGTGTTGAAGTGATCTCCTCTTGGTGCCAAAGTGGGAAAAAAAAGGCATGGCCATTATCCTCGGGTACAAATGGCTAAGAAGCAGGGTGGTTAAAAGATCATTGGAGCACTAAAACATCGTTGGAAATGTTGCCAAGATGGAGGAACTTCTCTCACACACAGCACTGTGCACAGTTGGAAGGAATACGTTGCAAAGCCATTTGGAGGTGAAGATGGTGTACTCAAAGTATAGCTGAGTGAAGTGTAGAATTTTGGCTTGGAGTCATATTATTGGAAGCATTAAGAGAGGCTTGGGACTACCGAGCGTTCCTGTATTCTGCCATTCCTTTATAATACTGCTCTTCTACATAAATACTGAACATTGCCTAAGGAATATGTACTTGAAGTGGTGCCTAATTATGATTCTGCTATAAGTTTTCACACCAAAATATTCAGTATCTGTTGACTCAGGCTTGTGGAATTAAGGACTAGTGATTAATTTCTTTATTTTCCAGTTTTTCTAGAAGTATGTAACTAGAAAAAAGATCTCAAAACAACACAAACTATCTACTCAATAATTTCAACTATATGACATTCTGGAAAAGGCATAACTATGGAGACCATAAAAAGATCAGTGGTTGTCAGGGATCATGTGCGTGGGGTGGGGGGGGCAGAGATGGATAAGCAAAGCATGGAGGATTTTTAGGGCAGTGAAAATACTCTGCATGAGCTACAATGATGGATACGTGTCATGACACATTTGTACAAGTCCATAGAATTTACAACATCAAGAGTGAACCACAATGTAAACTCTGGATTTGAGGTGATTATCACGTGTCAGTGCAGGTTCATCAGTTGTCATGAATGTACTACTCTGGTGGGGATGTCGATAATGGAGGAGACTGTGCGGCTGTGGGAGGCAGGGGGATATGGGAAATCTCTATACCTTCTCAGGTCTGCTGCAAACTCATAACTACTAGAAGTCAGTAAGTTCAGGAAAACCCATGATTCCAGAGATTTGTAATGAAGAGACATGTGCATGTTATTAGTTAAGAAAATATTATCATTCCTTTCTAGCCGATCTAGAGGCAGATGTAGCTAAAGCTCTGGCTTAGTCATGGTCTTGGCAGGTAACATATGACCCCTTCAAATTCGGTAGTTTGAAGAGAATTTTAATAAAGAAACTGTTTTTAGGGGTACCTGTGTGGCTCAGTCATCTGAGCATCTAACTCTTGATTTCAGCTCTGGTCATGATCTTGTGGTTCATGAGTTCGAACCCCACGTTGAGCTCCACGCTGAAACTGTGGGGCCTGCTTGGGATTCTCTCTCTCTTCCTCTCTCTCTGCATCCCTCCCCCCACTCGCACAAGCACTTGCTCTCTCAAGAAATAAATAAACTTAAAGGAAAAAAAAAAGAAAGAAACTATTCTTAAAGGTTTGGATAAAGAGAAATCCCAAGGAAAGTGTAGTACTTGAGTATAGAGCTGTTACCATTATTAGGTCTGGAGTGCCGGAGAAGAGAGAACTTTGTAGACCACCCAATTGGAGTTGTGACCTTCACTGGAGGGATATAGGCAGCCTGTGGTGCCAACATACAGAGGAAACAGGGACATTAATGCCCTGGTCTAATTCTTCTCTCTTACTCTCATCTCTACTGTTTAGCCCATTCAGCCAAGACTGTTAGTGGGGTCCATGTTAGTCAACTTCCCAAGGAAGTCAACAGGGAGGAGCAGGGCAAAGGGTAGATCTTAGGGGGAAATGGAAGATGTGTAGCAGTGTTTTTCTTTTAAATTAATTTTTATCACACAATTCTACAAATTCATATGGTTCCACAACATTTTCAATGAAAATGAATAATCTCTCTCCCCACCTTTCTTCATGTCTGTCACCTACTTCTAAGAGTCAATCACTATTTATTCTATTAACTGTTTTTTCCT
The DNA here is from genome assembly GCF_006229205.1 of Suricata suricatta. Lineage (NCBI taxonomy): Eukaryota > Metazoa > Chordata > Mammalia > Carnivora > Herpestidae > Suricata > Suricata suricatta. Next base: position 11,386,256 of record NC_043717.1, read on the forward strand.
GGGGTTTATCTCTTTATTTTAAATCAACACTGAGAGTTCTATTTTTTCATAATTTTGTACTATTTATTAATTTATTGATACAGAGGCTGAGGATTTAACTCTTCCCCTCCCCTCCCCTTCCCATCTCACACTGAATTCCAAAACTCACATATTACTCCATCCTACCCTCCAGTTCTGTTATAACAAACTTGAAGAAAGATCAGAATTCATTGTTTCTTATATGACTTTGTAACTATTATGCATAAACAAATTATGTAGTATATAATTATTACATTTCTTTTCTTGGAAAAGCTTTGTTTTCTCTGGAGCTAATGATTGCATAATTCTTGGCCTTGTTTTCTGCACATCCTTCCCTAACTCATCACCAAATACTTGGCCAGAAGCATCAATTCCCTTTGAGTGCATCACACGTGTGTGGTAATCTACACCTTCATTTTGTGTTTGGCATTATCATTTTTGGATCTTTTCATTCTCTGTCTCCAGTCTGAATCAGTGGTTCTCTGGGTCCACTACTTAGCTGTGTGGTCCTGGGATTTCCTTCACCTTCATCCTGGTGAAAGACAATTATCTTCTCTCCTCTGATTCCTTTTCTTGATCCTTTGTCTTCTTAGATTACTCCCTCAGTTTGGTGGGGCACATCTACTGATACTGATACCAGTTCCAACGTGGGGGGTGGAGGTTCTACCCCACCAAGCAACTCTCCATCACCAGCTGGGGGTCCTACAATTCAACTCAATGCTGACACTATCTACTTGGAGCTAGCGTCAGATTCCAGAGATTAAGGGCTCAGTCCTACAAGGCTGCCCCCACCCCATACTTCAGATACCAATCTTCAGTCCAGGTTGTCACCTGTACTTCTAGCCTGACTACTACTGACTATAGATTGGAGGTTATAACTACCCCCTCCTTGGGTTTGACTAATTTGCTAGAGTGGCCCACTGAACTCAGACAAACATTTTATGTCCTAGATTACCGGTTTATTATAAAACAATGTAACTCAGGAACAGCCAGATGGAAGAGATGCATAGGACAAGGTGTGGGGAGAGGGGCCCAAAGCGTCTACACTTTCTGAGCCAGTCACTCTGCCCGCATCTCCATGGGTTCACCAGCTGGAAACTCTCAGAACCATCCTTTTGGGTTTTTGTGGAGGCTTTATTATATGATTGATGAGATCATTGGCCTTTGGTGACTGAACTCCAATCTCCAACCCCGCTTCCCTCCTGGGAGATTAGGGGCTGGGAACTTTCAGTTCCCCCCCTTTAATCACATGATTGGCTCCACAGGCAGCCAGCCCCCATCCTCCGTGCTTTCTAAGTCACCTCATTAACGTAACAAATGACACCTTTATCCTTCTCATCACAGGAAATTCCAAAGGTAAACTGAGATAAGACCAAATATATATTTCTAATAAGAGATAAATATAAATCACAATATCCTAGTAGTTTCCTGAGGCTTTTGAGGCCTTATATGTTTTTGAGACATTACACGTCTGAAACTATTTTTAAACTACCATCAAAACAGATTGATGAGATGGTTGTGTATAGAATACTGGTCAAAATTTTTGTTTTAGAATTGTGATAGCTTTCTTCCACTGTCTTCTCGCCAGTTTGCTTCTTTAGCTTTCCTTTGTGAGCTATATTTTTTCTCTGGAAGATTTTATTTTATTTTTTAAGTGTTTATGTATTTATTTTGAGAGGGGGGGAGGGGCAGAGAGTGGGTGCAAGAGAATCCCAGGCAGGCTCCACACCAGCAGCACAGAGCCTGATGCAGGGCTCAGTCCCACAAACCGTGAGATCATGACCTGAGCTGAAATCAAGAGTTGGATGAATGCTTAACCGACTGAGCCACCCAGACGCCCCCCTCTGGAAGATTTTAGTATCTTTCCCATATACCCAGAGTTCTGAAATTTCTACAGTAATACTTCAGCAAGAGTAAGGTGCTGGGCAGTAGGTTGGCTCCTTATTCTGTTGTGGAAGTTTTAATTATTTGTTTTTTATGGTTTTCTCCTTTCCATTTTAATGTCTTTCTTTCCAGAACTCTTATGCTACAATCTTGGACCTTATAGATTGATCCTCTGATTTTATTTTTTTCCTTGTCTTTTCCATATCTTTCCTTTTTCTATCCAATTCTCTATAAAATTTCTTCAACTTTATTTTATAATTTCTCTACTGATTTATTTTCTGTTATATTTTAATTTCAGGAAACTCTTTATTGCTTTTTTTGTATAGCATGCTGTTCTTGCTCCTTGGATGATGCAATCTCTTTTACGATTTCAGGATATTATTTATAGTGAGGTTTACTTTTCTTCTTGCTCTCTGCATTGTTTCTGTTTTCTCTGGGCTCCTTTTTTGCATTTTTCTTCTTTGTATTTCACGTTAGAAACTTTCTTTAAATGAAAATCCTTGGTGGTTTAGGAGTGAAACACTAAAAAACTTAGTTTGGGGGCACCTGATTGACTCAGTCGGTTAAGCATCTGACTTTGGCTCAAGTCATGATCTCAAGGTTCATGGGTTCAAGCCCCACGTCAGGTTCTGTGCTGACAGCTCAGAGCCTGGAGCCTGCTCCCGGTTCTGTGTCTCCTTCTCTCTCTGCCCCTCCCCCATTCATGCTCTGTCTCTCTCAAAAATAAATAAATATCAAAAAATAAAAATAAATAAAAACACAAAGCTTAGTTTAGTGGAAACTATGTATACTGGTAGGCTTGACAGTTGATGACCTTACCATAGGTTGATTAAGAGGGGGCTTGGATGTTTCATTGGAGACCCCTATATGATAGTGTCTGTGCGTGCTTTCTCAGGGATCAGTATGTTATATGGGAAGTGAGTGGCTGCTGGTATTCTCAGAGCCAAGTAGGAGAAGGGATTGGGAGCATGTCACTATTTGGAATATAATAACTCTGAATTAATTCCTCTGGTTTTAGTACAGTACCCCTGCCCTCACTTACGGCGACATTTCAGCCTTCTGCCACCAAACCTTCAGAAGCACCTGGTCCTGCCGATTTCTGAGCATCCCAGGAATTCTGCGGCTCAAATTGGCTTTTTCTTGCCACTGCTACCTGACCCTGAATCCTTGTGGATACTTACGTTTTAGCTTTATGCTAAGTCAGTTACCACCTAGCCATCTGCTTTCCAGCATCCCAAATTCTATGGCCATCTCTCATTTGTTGTCTTCTGCTCTCTCATTCTTTCTGACCTCATAGATTTTCTAAAAAAAATCACTTTTACTGCCATGTTTAATCTGAAGCCTTTCAGTCATCTTGTTTTGTATCTAAGCGGAATGAGTGGTCAGAAGACACTATAGCTTAAGGTTGTTCAGCTTCCCAGGATCACGCTCCCCTAGTCAGTCTCTTGCTGAAGATCTTAGGAAGCCTCATTTGCCTTTAGAAACTTTTTTGCTTCTTTGCTGTGTTGACTCTTTCTCAGACATATGGCCCATTACACCCATTAAATCACGTATTTGTCCATTACACTCAAGTCCAGTTCCTTTATTCCGCAGAAGGTTACAGGCTTGCACATGATCAGTGTCAAAATGAATTAATTGCTACTCTATTTTTAGGAATGTGGTGACATGTCTCCCAAGGTATAAATAGAACAATGGGTGTTGACAAGATTTTTTGTAACCATGGATATGGTGCAATTATTCCTGAGCCATACTCATTGTGTATCTGTATCTGAATTTTAACAAACAGTGCTCTTGCCGGTAACACGAATTTTCCAGGGAAAACATATCACCCGTTATTATCCTCTTCTCACGAGTCAGGCTCTGTCTCTCAAGTTTAAATTCAGACATATACATTTTGAGAGGCCCAAGTCAATCACTCTTCTTGCGTAATAGTTGAAAATTCATGATGAGAATAATAATGGTAATAATAATGATGACGATGTAATAAAAACCAAATAGTCTGACAGTGTTATTTCGTTCTAAAAACAACCCTATGATGTAAGCAGGTATTCTTGTCAATCTCCACATTATTGATAAGAAGACTTGAGCCTCAGGGATCTCCATTTACTGCTCAAGATTCTAATGCTAATAAATGACAGATTCATAATTAGGCTTTCGTCAAACATTTGCAGGATACGCCACCATGTCTCTGGCACTAAGAATACCGAGGTGAATTACATACAGTCTCTGTCCTCTGGTTGTTTCCAGATTGATAAATTAATGCATAAATGAATAAGTAAACAAACACTTGGGAATATCCACTGGAGATAGGAATGGGGGTGGGGATGAGGGAGACAAAAAAAATTCACTAAATTGCATGCTGACTTCACTGTGCCATGTGAAAGGACCAGAGAGAGAAAGGCTTGAGATTCTATTGGTTAGTCATGATAATAAAACAGTCGTTTTGAAAGCACCTGACGCTGGATACACCAGCTATCTGTGGCCCTTCCAGGTCACTTGCTTGGATGAAACATTGGGAGAGTATCAGCAGAGAGCATTGAGCACCATGGATTTACACGCTTCAGGATCGTTTTCAGAGTCCGTACGAGCATTCCACGATGGCTCTCCCTGCAGTAAGTAACACTAACCAATTCAGTGAATAATCCACTTTATATACTAAAATTGATTGACCACTCAGTAATTCACTTAATTTCACACTCTATTTCCTCATTTGTAATAAAGTGCACCATAGACATTTCAAGTATACTTAGAAAGAAAATTTCAAAGCTTCTGAATGTGTAATAATCCAGATATTTTTCTTTAATATTTTATATCCTTCGGGATTTTGGCATCCCTGAGTTAGCCCTCCTCCACTCATAATGATCCATAGCTAAAACCCACCATAGCTCTCAATTTCAAATAACCAAAATTTGCCTCTGGAAAATATTCTGTAATGTTTTTCTGACGCCAAGAGGCAGATTTAAATTATTCATTTTTAAAAATGACACAGTTAAAGTCACTGGTTTTTGAATCCAGCTCTCTGTGCTCTTTTTTTCCTATTCCTACCTTTCTATAGAATATAAGCATGATATTTAATGTGTTAAATTAATGTTGTGATTAAAAAATAAGGTCTCCAAAATGCTTAGATTCACTTTTTAAAAATCAGTGTAAAACTACAGGCTTGGGGAGACATTCCCCCAAACTCCTCCAGATGAGGAATTACGTTGGATTTGGTTTCCATATGGTTTTATGGTTTCCCTGGAGCAAGTCAGGTGCCGAGGGAGCTGTGACAACAGTGCAAGGGGTGATAGGAAGGTTCTGTCATTCCAAGGAGTAGAAGGGGACAGTATTCAGCAGGGACGCATTCCACTGGGGCGAGGGGGCATTTGACCAATAATTCCAAGTACTGATGAGGAAAGGCGGTGTGCAAATTAAATCTGGTACCAGACACTCTTGAAAACCAACCTCTAGGTTGGGATGGACCTATGTGCGTGTGTTAATAAGGCCTGGCTTCTTGTTCGGTCCCCTCTGAGAGTCTGCATGGAGCTCCATCTCTCATCTCCCCCAAGGAAGCGTTGCTCAGGTGAATGCTCCTACTGTTTTTTGTGGGGACATAACATTGGTCTTCACTGATAATTGTGCCCATAAAGCATTTGTCTTTTCCATCAACAAATAAAAGATAATCCTCCGATCTTGATTATCCTGTGTTCTGCATTAGAACATTTTTTTCAGAAGATTCACCAGCTGATGTGAAATTCATAAGAATTTTCTTACAATAAAAAATGGTGAAATTAGACAAAAGCATTCTGAATAGCTTCTTTATTCTCACTGGTATTTTCATGGTAGAAGATATACATTTTTTGTTCTCCAAGGAAAATGTGTAGCAATTTTACCCCAGAAGCCTACATTCTAATTGTATTAGACGGACTACATCTCTAGCATTGTCATTCCATTATAGAGTTTGCAATAAATCTTAATGATACATGCAAATACACCAATCTAATGGTCCATTATAAAAGAAATGACTGACTGTTACCATTTGTTTCCAGCAATTTATATGATTTCTCACCTCCTGCTGGTAAAATGTTCCAGAAGGGAGGGGACTCAATTTTTTTTTAAGAGCAAAGCAGATCAGAGTGAAAAGGGAAGACTAAGAAAGAATATTGCTCTTTTTTTCCCCCTGCATTAAAAGTTTTAAAGACTTTCATAACCTGGTATAATTCTGAGCTTTTTGACTTGAAAACTACCTAAAAATAGTTATGTACAGATATTTTTTTGTTTACTTTGCTTTGGCATTCTTTTTGATGTCCTCCTCCATGGAGTTATTTATACAGAGTGTAGAAAAACAGGGGAGTAGGTAAAAGTCAGGTAAGAAAGGAAAAAAAAAACCTTGAAAAGGGGTTTATTCTTCTAAAAAAAATCAATGGAATCATCTACCCCTTCTGCCTACAGACTACTGAGTCATCTTCCAACTGAGAGATCTGAACTCCTTCTTGCTAGATATGCCTTCATGTGCATATACAATACTGGCGTTAGTTAGAGTCACTTACAATAGCAAATTATAAATTCCTGGACAGGGTCCATGTCTTATCTGTGCAGTCCCAAAACCTAGCACAGTGTAGAACTTCAACCGAACTCTTATTTCTCAAATTGAGTCCGATAAGCCAAACCAATAGCCCAACCCCTTTTCACTATCTTTATCCCTTAATAACCTGTGATAACATATGGCAGGCAAGATGACTTTACTGGCCGGAAGTAGCAGATACCTACTCAGTGAACTGTGCACTGGGGATGGGGATGGGGGAACACATATAAAAGCCAGCAGATTTCATGCTGGTTCCAGTGTACCACATGGGAAGACCACAGACGGAAGGGTGTGGGATTGTTTTGGTTAGATCAGAATAGTAAAGGCAAGCCCTTGACATGAGCTACGCCGGCTATTTATAGTCATTCCAGTTCATCCACTTGCAGGTAACCTTTGGGGGAAATAGCTGCAGAAAACATTGATCTGCAGAACAAGGTTGCACCATTCTGCATCCCTCTCCTCTATTTGCATAGCAGTTCTCTTGGCATAAATCTGGCAGACGTCTGCCCCTACTGTTTCTGAGTGTACTCGATCCTTTGTTTAAATGACTAGTGGAGATTGACTTGTGATTTTGATCACAGATCCAAATTCTCAGAAGAGAGACACAGGTCTGCTCAGCTTGGGTAACTTTTTATCCCTGACCCAGTATTCAAGGGCCAAGGGGATAGGTTGGGTATTTATCGATATGACTCAGGGACCATCCTGTCTGGGAGAGCTGTTCTCACAGAGGGGAGTTGGCGGGCTGGGCAGATAGCCTAGATGGCCTGTAATACAATGAAAAAAATAATAATAATTTACCTTTTCCCTGAGAAGAGAAAAAGTAAAAAATGAATAGGTTATATAGACAATCAATAAACAATATATGCACATTTATGGAAGGCAATTGAATTGGATCAATAGCTCTCATAAATATAATGCATTTAGCTGGTAGCACAGGAAAAATCTCATCAGTCTTTTTTAATTAAAACTTTCTATTCAGAACCAAACCTGAGAAATGGGTGTAACAAAGAATACCTGCTTCTAGATGAAGCATTTTCCCCTTCTGCTATGAAAACTGTTGTGGCATTTTCTTGCACAGCTAAAAGAACCCATTTCTCAGCCTCCCGTGTAGCAAGGTCTTGCCAATGAGTTGTATGTTCAAATTGTCTGTATGCAGTGGGACTTCCCAGAAAAAGTGTGGTTTTGTTGTTGTTTTGCTGCATTTTTTTTTTCCAAAGAAAGGGGCACATAGCTAGCATATGTGCCTTATTCTTTTCACTCCTTCCCCTTCATCTTGATTGGAACTCAGACATGATGAATGGATTCCCAGCACCCATTGTGGAACAATGATGTGACCTTGAGGATGGTAGTCATACTCTAAGAATGAAGGGATAGAGGGACGCCTGGGTGGCTCAGTCTGTTAAGCGTATAACTCCTGATTTTGTCTCAGGTCATGATCTTGCTGTTAGTGGGATCAAGACCCACATTGGGGTCTGCGCTGACAGTGCGGAGCCTGCTTGGGATTTTCTCTCTCCCTCTCTCCCTGCCCCTGCCCTGCTTGTACACGCTCTCTTTCTCTCAAAATAAATAAACATTAAAAAAGAAGGAAGGAATAGAAATATAGCAGGTGCCTGGGTATAGGATGATGCCATGGAGCTGGACTGCTTAGCTACAGACTTCTTTTACAAGGTGGGGGTAGGGTGGATAAACGTCTGTCTCAGTTACACCATTTTCATCTCTCGTCTCCATAACCAGCAGCTGAATGTAGACCCTAACTTGTTTAAGGAGCCTCTGTTCAAGGGGGGAGCACTATGTGATCAACTGATGGTGACTGATAAAAACAAAATTGATAACAAGACCCATCACTGAGACTAGTTTGCTCTGGTCCTGACCCTTTATGTTTTCATAGTGGCTAAAACCTATTAAAACAAAGGGGTACACAGATAAGATGGATAAACTCCTGTCACCTTTACAAAAACACTCTAGGTTTGGTGGTGTGCTGTGTTCTGAAGCTTGAGATATGAAGAATGAAGGATGAGATACCATCGTCTCTCTTTTGCTAGCTCTAATTTGGTTGAAAATATGAAAAAGTGGAGAGAGGCTTTGCCCCACACAGTGTTCAGGAAACCAGGCAGACCTGCCTCGGCTATCTTCACCACGGGGGAGGAAAGAGGGTAGAGGATTACATGGGAGCATTTTCTAGTCCAGGCCTGGACATGGGGTGTATAACTTCCTGCCTGTATTTCATTGGTCAGGAATCTGTCACAAGGGAGGCTGGGAAATGTAGTCTACAGGGGAGCCAAGGAAGAAATGGAAATGGATTTGAGAAACAATTGGCCAGTTCCTACCCGGCCACTTAGAAGAGGAAGTGTAAGGAACAATGGGGCCTTGGTTTCCTCAGAAAGGGGAATTTCTTTTTACAGGGATATTTCCATAGAGTGCTTTCTCTTTGTCAGTACTCTGGCTGCAGCACCTCATTAGAAAGTATAAATTTTTAAGGGCTATAGAATATAATAAAATATTTTATGGTAGTTAAACTGTCTTAACACCACTTAATTTACTTGGAGATTTGTTATGCAATCAAGTATTCCCAGATTTCTTCGAACAGATTGCAGAGCTGCCTGATCAAAATTCTCATTTCTTATTTATAGGTAGATTATCGTTCAGATCCAGATGTTGAATGGGGGAGCAGGTAGGAAATTTTATCTTGCGCTTCATAGGCATGTCAAGTGAAAGGATGAATTGTATTTTCTTTTTAAATGCACAAATAGATGGCTATGAATTGGACCCTGAATGAAAATATATTTAGGATCTAATCAAATTTCTATGAATTTCAATACACTAAGGCTATTTTATACATTAAAAATAAAAGTATTTCAATATCATGACGTTCCGTATGAACCATCACTCAAAGATAGAAATTTTATTTTTAACAGTGCATTAAACCAAATAAGCCTTCACTTTGAATACTGCCAATTTTGGCATGGGGTGGGGAAAGGAACATGTGTAAAATGCTCTCAGTAACATTTAACATTTGCCTAGAGTGTCATCATGTCTTTTTCTAACTTTTGTTAGTTATTGGGCAATTCCAGCTGCTTGGTAACAGTTGCAGGGTACCAATTTCTCCGGACTGCTGACTACTGCATGAGACCACACAAAGTCAGAATTAGATTAAAAATAACATTCGTGAAAGGCTAGCAGGGTAACCAAAAGCATCACTTTTTAGTTTGGTTTCACGATACCTGCAGGAACATTTTATGAATTCAGTGCTTTAAATTCAGGAAAGATCTTAAAGGTCAACTAGTCCAACCTTTTCATTTCACACTTGAGAGAACTGAATTTCAAAAAAGCTGAAGGTTACACAGTTAATTAGTTACATGGCCAGGTTTAGAAGTCAAGTTTGTCCATCCATCCATCCACCTATCCATCCAACTAATATTTATTGAGTTCCCACCAACCAGACACTTGCTTGATGCTGAGGATACAAGATGAACAAAATCAGATATGGTTTCTGTCCTTGTGAAAGCGAAAAACACTATTCAAATGGTTATAATATATATTACCACCAAAGAGTACTCCACTGTGTATCGAGAGCTTATAACAGGCTGACCTTTTCTGGTAGGTGGGGATGACAAGGAAGTCTGACTTTAGGTCCTGAAATTTAAGCTGGGAGCTGAAGTCGGAGTGTGCATCAACCAGGCAAAGAGGAAGAAGAATACACCATGGAAATCCACGTGCTCTGATAGATGTAAGATAGCATATTTGATGAGCTTAATGTAGACCAACGGAAGTGGATTGCAGAGAGCAACTCAGACGGTGATTCAGGGTGGGGCTGAAAGATAGGCAGAAGCTAGAGAAAGAGAACATCTGTCATCCAAGTGAGTTGGTGAAGATCTGAGGTTCGGGCTTGAGCTGCCCTTTTGCTCCAATGGGGGCATCAGCATGCAAGGCCGGGGATGGCGCCAGTGCCGCAGCAGGCTGCCAAGAAGCCGGTGAGACCTTCAGGAGCCACAGGCTCAAGTCTCGTGTGAATAAAGTCATGATGTGGGACTACTTAGTTGTAGTTTTTATGATCTGAGTGACTTTAAATTGGACCTTTTGTCACTTGCAACCAAAAATGTCTCCCTCACATAGGGAGTCAGCCAAGTTAAAATGGCAGTCGTTGTACTTGATGTAATGTTTGTCTTTTTTTTTTTTTTAGTAATTAGTGAATATTTGCTGAATTGCATGTCCATTTCCATCACTGTGTGGATGCACAGAATGCTGTCTATGTCTATTTAAATCCTACTCATCCCCAAAGCCCGCGTTAAGCTCCCTACTTTTCAGGAGGCTGAACAATCACCTTCTTCGCCTTTTTGACTGCTCCTGCCCTTCCTTTGTGGCTCAGTCTACGTGATTTTTTTTTTTACTTCTGTCTTTTTTTTTAAGAACTAGCCCCTGCCTTTACTCCTCCACCCCACCCCTTGTTTTTAAAGAACGCTCTTGTATTTTAATGTCAGGGCTTCACCTATATCTTTTTCTCCTTTGTATCTTATCAAGTATTACTTCTCACACATACCAATCACCTGTGGACTTGTTAAAAGGGCAGATTCTCTCCTATATCATAGATACACACATGGAGAAACACTGTACGTTAGGTATTACATATTATAGGCACTCAGTGCATAATTCATGAGTTGAACTGAATTAGAAGTCCAGGAGGGATTTGCTTTGGGGACTATCAGAAAGCTTTCTCCTATAAGGCACTTCCTTCAGTTTGTCTTAGTGATCTCACAGCATGCTTAAGAGGCAGCCAGGATTTTTGATGACCTTAGCTAAAAAGTGGGGAGAGAAACTATATCTCATCCTCAAATTCTGCATTAATAAGAATTAGTGTCAGGATTTGTTGACAAATAATGGATATTTCACCAGCTCCTCATTGATTGTTCTTTTCTGCCCAAGTGTCTTTACTTCCTTCACCTTTGAGCACTGGTCTCTCTCCACTGATTTTTGGTTTGTGTTCCAATAGGAAGCACCCTGGTGTTACAAGAAGTAGTGATGCTGTAAGGACGCAGGTCTGAAACTGACTCCATGAGACAATAGAAGGGCACACCTGCCCAAGGCAGGAGGGACCACTCCTGTAACACCCAATCAGGAAAGGCCAGCTAACATCTCAAACATTTCTAAGGGTGGGCCTAAAGATGGAGGCTAAGACTAGTCACGCCCTACGTGAGGGTCCTGGGCCCACTCTACGATTGGTCAGTACTCTAAATGCTGTGATTGGGTCCCGCCAAAAGTAACAAATACTCTAGGCAATGTGAATGGTTAAACCTGCTGTCAATAATATTGTATAATAATAATTGGATCACTGTACCTGTGTCACAATCTCCTGTAACTCCCCCTTCCCAAACTCATAAAAGCCCTGCCCCGCCTTTGTTTGGGGCTCTCAGCACGGATCCACTGCACCGGTAAAGTCTGTGAGCCCGAGTTTAGGCTGGCCGGGCCTAAATTCGTAATAAAGCCCTTTGCTTTTGCATGCGTGATTCGGCCTCCCTGGCGGTCTCTGGTTTTTGGGGGCGATATTAAAATCTGGGCGTAACAATGCTTCTACCTGGACCACAACTTTGTCTCAGCAACAAGTTGTTCATTTCTTCCTTTTCCCCTCTGGCCGGAGCTGAGCCCTGCCTTACCCACCTTCACCTTTCATACACATACAGGGCTCTTACCGGCGTTGGCTTCAGAGGAAGACGGTCTTCCAACTTCTCCTGCCCTAATCTTCTTTCTTTCACACACACACAGACCTTTTTCCAATTTCATATAAAATTTCACATTTGTTTAACAAAACAATGGAGAAGTTTAACAAACTATGAAGAATGTTCTTTTAGTTTATTTATTTTGAGAGAGAGGGAGAGAGAGCAAGCAGGGGAGGGGCAAAGAGAGAGGGAATTCCAAGCAGATTCTGCACTGTCAACAAAGGGTCTGACGTGGGGCTCAAATTCAGGAACCTTGAGGCCATGAACTGAGTCGAAATCATGAGTTGGACACTTAACCGATTGAGCCACCCAGGCGCCCCAAAAACTATAAGAATTCTTACAAGCCCTAGTAATAAGGGTCTGTTTTAATTGCCCCCACTGGAGATGGAGGAATTTCCACCCTAGGGTTCTCGGGGTGGCTGAACACGCAGCCCCCCCCCCCACTGGTTGGGTGAGCCAGACAACAGTTTATTGTCTTACTCATGGTCTGGGGAGGAGGGTGGAGAATACCACGTGCCATACATAAGGCTACATGAGAATCGCATGCAGGAACGGATTGAACACCCAGGGGTTGTGAGAGGCAGGCTTGGTGGTATCAAGAGCGTGAGGGGACCCCCGGTTCCTGTGGGAGGAGGTGATTGACTTGTTTGGATGGTTCTGCAGGCTGGCAGGGGCTGTGACCCGCCGCTCAGGGATGAGCAGGAGCTATGCTCTAGCCCTTATAAGGAGACTCGTTTGGCTAGAGGACATCACCCTGCACAGCAGAGTGGCGACAGGAACTTGTATGTCGGCCACGGACACCTTCCTGATTTTACCAGATGTCAAAGCAACACATAATATTAATTTGAGGCCTTATACCACAGGGTCTCTATTCTTAAAAAAAAAATCTAACTGGAGCTAGTCTAGTTCTTTCTGGCTCCTGATTTATCTCCTCGGTGTTACTTTGGGAGTAGACTCACTCAAATAATTTTCTTTCTTTTTGGATTTTATATCACCACTTTGCTATGTATGCCTCTGGGTCCGATTAGAGTGTGTCAGAGGTCCTTTTATTTCCTGCTTGCCCTAAATTTGAATGATTAAGTAATAACAGTGAAAATGATCAACTCTTTATACACTTAACTTTGAAGCCCTTTGAACCTCCTTTCTGAGCTTGGGTTCCTTAGAAGCAGAGCCCGAGGCAGGAAGTCAGGTGAATGGGATGCAGTGCAGGAGCATTCTTCAGGAATAACCTGTGAGGAGGGAGGAAAACAAGAAAGGGAAGGAAATCTGAGCAAGGAAGTGGTCTCATTTTCTTAAAGAGAGGTTGGGAAATGCAAGGCATACCTTAGAGTTATCCCTGCCTTGAGAGGAGGGGGCCTCCCTTGGACCCCATATCAGCTGGCCATTGGCCGTGGGCCGTGGGATAACTTCAAGGAGGAGATGGCCGCTCTGCAGAGAAGAAGGGCAGCTGGCGGGGAGGTGCTCGGACCTGGTCAGTGGAGTCCAGGCAGAGCACCGCTTGTGGTGCTACATATACCGCACCTGCACTGAGCTTGACACCCCTAAGAGGCAGATATTAGGATTACTCGATTTTTCAGGTGAAGAAATTGAGGGATAGAGAAGCATGGCTAAAGTTAAGTCAGTATTCCAACCCAGAGAGCCGGGTGCGCATTTTTAGAGCATTACAGGGGAAACATGCTTGACAACTCTAAAGTGTCTTCTAGCTCTTCATTTCAGCCTTTTAATTTGATTCAATTCATAAAATATGCATCGATCACCAATATTGTGGAGAGTGGTCTTACAGGAGTGTTTTGCTGAAGGGCCGAGTTACACTGCATCCCTCTTCGCTGGAGGCTTTGGTGTTGAAAGACACTTGGGCCCATTTTGCCCAAAACTTCAAATTACATAATTAACTATCCGTACCTGGTTGGATTCAGTCTCAAACTGTCTAATGAGTTTGTTCTTCTTAATTCATCAATGTGAATTATCTGCTCATACAATATGTCTTTTAATGAGGAAATGAAACAATGGCTCTTCATTTAAGTCAGTAATTAAGGGATATCATGGAGAGGAACATTATTTCAGCTGCCAGCTTTGTACCTTTTTATCCTCAAGCAAATAGCTTGAAAGAAAGACTGATGACTAAAGATCTTTCTAGATAAGATTGGAAAGGTAGGCTTCCCATGTTTCTTGTACAAAAGAGAAATGGCATGAGCCATGGGTTCTCTGTGAAAGAGGCAGATCCATCTTCTTAGGACTTTATCCCTGGGGCGTCTGGGTGGCTCAGTTGGGTGAGTGGCCGACTTCGGCCTAGATCATAATCTCTCGGTTCGTGAGTTTGAGCCCCACGTTGGGCTCTCGGCTGACAGCTCAGAGCCTCGAGCCTGCTTTGGATTCTGTGTCTCCTTCTCCTCTCTCTCTGAACCCCCACTGCTCGTGTGCTCACTTTCTCTCTCTCTCTCTCTTTCTCAAAAATAAACATCAAAAAAAAAAAAGACTTTACCCCTTTGTTTAAAAAATGGGATGGGTTTCCATCAGCATTGATCTCTGGGGAAGAGAAAGATTGCTAGGTAGGTCAAGTTTGAGTCATACATTTCCTAAATTTTTATTTTATTCTTAACATGGATAATACATCACATAGTTTAAAATACAAAAGGGTATTACAGTAAAAAAGTCTTTCTCCCTGATCCTGCAGGTATCTAGTTCCATTTCTCAAAGGCAACCAGTGTTGTCAGTTTCTTGGTTATCTTTACAGAGATGTTTTATGAATATTCAAGCAGATACATGTAAATATTTCCTGAGATCTTTGAAAATTCAGTGTTCAGGGTAGAAGTAGGAAAAGCCATGTATTAATCACCTAGGGCTGCCATAAAAAATTACCAGAAACTGACTGGCTGAAGACAACAGAAACTCATTCTGTCGCCATCCTGGAGGCTAGACGTCCAAAATCAGTGTCAGCAGGGCCATGCTCTCTCAAGGCTCCAGGGAAGAATCTTTCTCTGCCACTTCCTAGCTTCTGGTGGTTGCCAGCTATCCTGGGCATTCCTTGCCTCATAGACACCTTACTCCAATATCTGCTTCTGTCGTTTCCTGGTGTTCTCCCTATGTGTCTCTGTCCAAATTTCCCTCTTGTTATAAGATACCCACCACTGGATTGAGGCCCACTTGAATCCATTATGATCCCATTTTAACTTGATTACATCTGCAAAGACTGTATTTCTAAATAAAGTCACATTTATAGGTACTGAAAATGAGGACGTGAACATATCTTTTTAGGAACATAATTCTACCAACTTTACCCCAAAATGTTATAATTTCTTTTTTTTAATTTCAAAAAAAATGTTTATTTTTGAGACAGAGCATGTGCAGGGGAGGGGCAGAGAGAGAGGAAGACACAGAATCCGAAGCAGGCTCCAGGCTCTGAGTTGTCAGCACAGAGCCCAATGTGGGACTCGAAGTCATGAACCATGAGATCATGACCTGAGCCAAGGTCAGATGCTTAACCAACTGAGCCACCCAGGTGTCCTTTAATGTTATAATTTCAAAGCTTTAAGTAGCCTTTGTAGGGAACTAGAGTTCAATTCACTTTTAGGATGTGGAATGAGGTTGAGAGTTCTGTCATTTTGGAGAAAATAAATACCTAAATGGATCATTTTCTTTCATAGACATGAAGCAAAGACCCACAACAGTAGATGGAGATTTCTAAACTTCCAATGGAATCAAAAAACCAAGCTGTTCTGGATGAAAATGAGTATTTAAATTTGTGAGGGTTTTTCCCCCCAACTTTTTTTTTGATTCTTGCTTATAGTACAAAATACATCATAACTCTGAGCATCCAAATGTTGGAATATACGTATATGAATAGATATAACTGAACCAAATACTTGGCCCATGAATCAATATGTACATTTATT
This sequence comes from Suricata suricatta, assembly GCF_006229205.1. NCBI lineage: Eukaryota > Metazoa > Chordata > Mammalia > Carnivora > Herpestidae > Suricata > Suricata suricatta. The sequence goes on from NC_043717.1 coordinate 11,402,326, forward strand.
ATTTGAAATGAATTTTGATCTTTTCTAGTTGACCCTTTTTGATTAATTTTTTTCTCAGGACTACTAATGAGATGCCACTTACAGTGCAAATAACACTTCTCGGTGATTTATTCTTCTCTCAGATTTCAGTGTCTTATTACCTATTCTCATGGAGATGTTTGTGTATAGCAGGAGTAAAGTGGAGGACTAATCTTCACCTCCCCAAGGGGGAGTGAAAGGCTGTAAAAGGGAAATGAACCCCGCTAATCACCTTGGCTCAACACAGGTTGGACTGTAGGTGCCATGAATGCATGTTACTGTTTTATGTAAGTCAGACTTGGCCAAATGTACTAATGTCATGCTCTTGTGTTCCAATGTCTTTTTGGAGTCCTAGGACCAAGATTAGGGAATAGGGCTGTCAATCATCTTGGAAAATCCTCGAATTGAAACAGGATTGGGTGATGTCTTTAGGGAAGAGAGAAATGTCTCTTGGACCTCTGACTCCAAGGAGAAGAGCCAGCTCAAAGACATTTTTGTTGGTGGAATGGAAAGGAGGTGGGAAAATGGTGAATAAGGTTAAGTCTTTTAAACACTGGTGAGGCCAGGGAGATTGGCAGACGTGCTCTTTAGGAACTAGTTGTGAGCTCTGTTTTGGTCAGTGTAATGGACGCTGTTGGTACCCACCCAGATCTCTGTCGGTTTGAGGGCCTGTGCCCTGTCACTTAGCTGCTGTGAGTGTTGCCTATTAATGGCTCCTTGCTGTCTCTTTCTCTGGAGAATTGTCCACAGCAGAATGGGACTCTCCTCATCAGGGAAGTTATGTTATCCTATCCTTTGAGTAGCAATGGCTAATGACTGACTGACATAAAGGTACAACAGGCTGGCTCCTTTGCCCCTGGGGACAGCTGTTCTCCAGAGTTCTCTGTGGGATCAGATGGAAACTGAATTCCCACTCCTTCCTCCACCATTTCCTGCTTCCTTCACTCCTCTTTTCTCTCCCCGCAAGAAGTCACATGCCAGAGAATTCTCATCTTAGGTTCTGCTTCCAGGGAACACAGCTTAAGATGGTTACCTCTGTTTTGTACCTTCCTCAACTTGTAGTTTTATTATTACTTATTAGCATGGTCTGATTACTATAAAGTGCAGCCTTGCATTTCACTTTGAAGATTAAGGAAGGTGATCAGGACCACTCTTTGGGCAGAGCAGCAAATGTGAGTGATGCAGGAACGCAGAGCAAGTGAGTCCTGGGAGAGGACAGTGACCAGCAGCAGGGTCATCAGTGGCCCCAAGCGTGGACAGAAGGAGTGGCTGTGAACCATGAGGGTACTAAGTCACCAGGGGACAACCAGGGCAAAGTCAGAGAAAGAGTAAGCCCTTCCCTTTTATTTGTGGAGGGAAGTCAAAGCCTGGACTTCTGGTGACAAGTGAGATGGGACTTAAGTTGTAATTTATGGACCAGGAGTAAATTGATCACATCCTGTCTGCATTGACTGTTGGCATATTAGTTTCCTGTGGCTCTTGTAACAAATTACCACAAATTTAGTAACTTAGAACAACACAAATATGTTATCTTACAGTTCTGGAGGTCAGAAGTCCAGAATGGGTTTCCAGGACTGTGTTCCTTCTGGATGCTTTGGGAGCAAATCTGTTTCCTTTGCCTTTCCCAGCTTCTAGAGGCCACCTGCATTCTTTGGCTTGTGGCTCCCCCCTTTTGTTTTTAATCTTCAAAGCCAGCAGAGTAGCATCTTCCAATTTCTCTCTGTTCCTTTGCTTCTGCTTTCACATCTCTTTCTCTCTGACTCGGACTCCTCTTGTGTCCCTTTTAGAAGGACCCTGGTTAATAGAAAGGGCACACCCATGTAATCCGGGATAATCTTCCCATCTCAAGATTCTTAATTTGGCAACATCTACAAAATCTCTTTTGATATGTAAAGTCACATATTCATAGGTTCTCTGTATTAAGTCATGGATCTCTTTAGGGAGCGCCCTTATTCAGCCTACCACACAGGGGAGACCTGGACACAAAGTTATATTTGCCTTTCAACATTTGTTTCACATTCAAAGCCAGGAATCAATTTTGCTGAGTTAATGCCTGCACTACTCCTCACCCTCTCTATGCAAGAGTTAGTCTCAGCGAGGGCTCGGAGCTGGATTACGGTAGGCTCTGCCTCCAATACTGGGGCCGTGGGGTCTGTGTCACACTGGGCTGTGTGGTGCTGGTGTGCCTAGACGCGGACAAGGCTTTCTCCTGGGACGATCCGACAAGGGCAGAACCATGAGTGGCATCTCCATATGGTCCCTCCAACACCAGCTGTCTGACCAGCTCTTTTGGGAACTCACTCAAGCCCAAAAGGAAAGGATGAGATGACTCTTCTCTTGCCACTAAGGGTGTATATGTACGTTCAGCTGATAATTTATAGCCACTAAGGAAGCCAAGGGGATTTAAGGAAGAAATCACCGTGAGTCCCACCCCAGCCTCACTGTCCGTCTTTCTCTTTTCCCTAATTTGTGATGTGTTGTTCCTCTTTACAAAAGATACCAAATCAGGCTCGGGGCTCCAGACAAAGTCTGTAGTACATGCACATGAATCCCAGAACTACTGTTTAGTAAAATGCTAAGATAGGGGGGCATGTGCTTTCTTTCTCTCTTAAATAAAAATTTCTTTGTGGACATTAACTCATGATTAATGTCAGTTAAGGGAAGAAGCGTGTCAGAAAGTGCTGTCATTTGATATCAGTAATTTTTCTTTAATGCTCTTCAAATTACTGTCAAAGGCCATTGGGAGGGAAGTTAGACATTATTTTGCCCAGCAAAATGTATCTAACTAAAACATTTCCTGTTTTCTGTCTTTGCATTGCTGTCTTGATGTTAAAGAAATAATTCAGTCCCTCAGCAAGGGGTGCATGATGTCTTCCACTCCTCATACTTTGAATTCATGACTTTGAGTCTTCCCTTTCATTAATCTCCCTGGCTTTCTCTCCTTCTCCCTCTACCCTGTTCAGATTTTTTTTTTCATCTACTGTATTACTTATGTTCCTCGTTCTAGAAATTCTTGCTTGAGCAGGATCCTGATCATCATATGGATAGTTTGGTGAAAGCTAAAGTTAGAAAGCTAGGCTAACTCTACTTTTTGTTTTAAGATTTTATTTTTAAGTAGTCTCTGCACCCAACCTGGGGCTTGAACTCACAACTCCAGATCAAGAGTCACAAGCTCTGGACTGAGCCAGCCAGGCACCCCCAGGCTACTGTACTTTAAAGATACTTGCAGTATGTTGAAAGAAAAAAAAAACCCATCTGAACCTTTTGAGTTTCTTGCCATCGAATTTCTAAAACCCACCAGCTATTTTCTCAGAATATTGGCTTGAGCCACGTGCTATTTATGACAATTCATTATGCTTAATATAATGCAAAAGAGAGATATTGACTAAAGGTCAAAATCATGCACATTGCCTAGTCACTTTCTACAATCCAAGATGTGGAACCATGAATTTGATGAATTCTGGGTGTTACTGACATGCTTCAGGAAACCAAGTGGCTGCTTCATGGATATTTCTTCAGTCTTCAATCTCTCTTGCTAGCTGACTGTGACAGTTTCATACAGGGCAAGAATATCCTTTCTGAGTATGTTTCCTTCAATCCCCAAGAATATAAATGAGTTGATGATTTGAGCTCTGAAGTATACAGAATTCCATATCACTCTAATATGCTTCTGAGATTTGAGCTATTTGTTTTGTCAGCTCAGTGTTTCTCCAATGCTGGGAAGAAATCTAGCAAAAGTAGAAACCCTATGATATTCTTCACTTGGGTATGACTATAGAGAGGATAGGATAGAATCCAGCACACAACCAGCCTGTCTTAAGTAATAATAATCATAATAATAATAATATATAAGAAGGAGGAGGAGGAGAAGAAGAAGAAGAATTTATTTTCTTTACTTCAACAAAAAGTAATAATGTGCTCTTAGGGGAAATAAGCAAAATTATTTCAGAACTTGACTATGGTATCTGAATGGCATTTTAAAAAGCGTCAGACAGGGGATTTTATGAGTGCATTTGAGTTGATTGAACTTTTGTGTGGGATGGTAATATGTATAAGACAAATAGAAAGTCGTTTCTCCATTGAGAACTATTGGCCTAAGGGAAGCATTTTTATTGACAACCCACAAGTAAGAATGCAATTTTATTAGTTTCTTTAAGAAAATAGATAAGTATATCCATAACTGTAAAATATTTTTAAACACTTTGTTATGAAAATTTCAAGTACGCACATAATTAGTGAGAACAGTGTAATAAATCCCCACATATACGTCATCTGGCATCAACAAGAAGCATAGTTTTTCCAATCTTCCAACTTCTTTCAAAAGTAAGAAATACTTGAGTTGTATCTTATAGAGGTCCTATTCAGTGTCTTGGCTAGTCTTTCTACTCCTTACAGACCTTAAGACATCTTAATTTTAGGGGTACCTGGGTGGCTCTGTTGGTTGAGCGTCCAACTTCGGCTCAGGTCATGATCTCGTGGTCCATGAGTTTGAACCCTGCATCAGGATCTGTGCTGACAGCTCAGAGCCTGGAGCCTGCTCTAGATTCTGTGTCTCCCTCTCTCTCTGCCCCTCCCCTGCTCATGCTCTGTCTCTCTCTGTCTCTGAAAAATAAACATTAAAAAAAATTTTTTTAAAAAAACATCTTAATTTTAATAGATTTTCTTACCTCTTACTTCCCCAAGAAGATATGCCATTTTGCCATGTTTCTTTCTCTCCACTTCAAAATGTCTTGTCTGTGTCAGAATTCTGCTCTATTTCTCCCATATTTTCCTTTTATTTCTTTTTTTAATGTTTATTTACTTTTGAAGGAAAGAGAGAGACAGAGCATGAGCTGGGGAGGAGCAGAGAGAGAGAGGGAGACATAGAATCCCAAGCAGGCTCCAGGATCTGAGCTGTCAGCACAGAGCCCGACACGGGGCTTGAACTCATGAGCTGTGAGAGCATGACCTGAACTCAAGTCAGACGTTTAACCAATTGAGCCACCCAGGTGCCCCCTTTTTATTTTTTCTTGTTGTAGAGAAATAGTGTTTCTGCTTATGAAACTAAACCTCTACCTGAGTGTTTTGGTCCTATCTGTCTCATCCCGAATCTTGTCCTATTCATTTCCCCTCATCTATTTTCTTTTTCTTTTTTTAAATGTATGTTTATTTTTGAGAGGGAGAGACAGAAACAGTGCAAGCAGAGGAGGGGTAGACACACACACACACACACACACACACACACACACACACACACAGAATCTGAAGCAGGCTACAGGCTTTGAGCTGACAGCACAGAACCCAATGCAGGGTTCGAACCCACCAAGCACAAGACCATGACCTGAGCTAGAGTTGGACACCCAGCAGAGCCACCCCGGTGCTCCTCCCTCATCTATTTTCTATCTTTACTCTTCCTCTTGGCTCTGCCAATAAACATGCTCAGATCTTCTTCAAACTCAAAGTGCAGAACTACTGGGAACATCTTTTGAAATAATTTTTCCCCCTAAACTAGCTCTGACTCAAGCATTTTTATTTGTGGTCATTCTTTTTTTCCACGTAGACTTGAAATCTGAGAAAATTCCTGTTTTCTTCTTGTTGTTCTTTCTCCACCCAGGCTCCAGGAATCCATATTCCTTCATTGACTTTGCATCTGCCCCAGGGTAAGAGACTATATTTTCCAAAGATGGCCACAGCAGTGTCTCCCATATCCTACATGTTCTTCTTACAGTGTGACCTTGACATTCCTCCTGTTGCGTGGTATGATCTGTGTCCCTTCCCCTTGAACTGGGTGAACGCTTGTGACTACCTTAACCATTAAAGTATGGAAGAAGCGACCCTCTGTGACTTCTGGGAGAGGGGATAAATGTGCTGCCTGCTCTCTGCTTGCTCTTAGAGCCCAGCCGCCATGCTTCGAAGAAGCTCGGATTTGTCCTCATGGTGAGACCACATAAAGAGGCTGTGAGTGTTTTAGCTAATAGCCAGCCTCAAGTACCAGACATGGAAGTGAGGAAGCCCTCAAGACAAATAAATGGAGCTCCCCGTCCTTGGGTCACTCCCAGACTTGAACCTTCCCCAGCTGCGGTCCCAGGCATTGTAGAGCAGAGACGAGCAAGCTGTCCCCAACATGCCAAGCTGTCCCCATCGTGCCCCATTCAAATTTCTGACCTACAAAATCTGTGAACATAGGAAATGGCCGTTCTGTGCAAACTTTCAAGGGGTTTGTCACGCAGCCACAGCCCCGGGACACTCAGCCTCTCCTTCCTCCGTGCGCTAGCTCTGGTTCACACTTCCATCTTCTTGGCCTGATTTCCGGATTAGGCTTTCGCCCTTCAGGATCTCATTGCTGCCTCCATGTCTCGCCTGAACAGAGCACTCCCCTGTTTTTGAAATATTGTCTGTCACATTTTTCATTTGCTCCCCGACCCTGGGGAATGGGCAGGGCATATTCTAAGAATTACTTTGCAGATAAGAAACTGAGATTTAAGTAAAGAGAGGTCTAAAAGTCTCTCAAATTAGCTTACAGAGGTAGGACTAGAGCTCTGAGAGGGGATTTACTCTGGAATGCAGAGCTTCTCAACCTTGTTTCCCCACAGAATCCTTTCTGCAAACACCTATCAGCCTGTGAAGAACCCCTTCTCGTCCAATTTCCGCTCTTTGTGGTCAGGCTCGGGAGATGCCATTTCCAGGAATTTTTGTGCGCTTGTACCTTTGTAATATTCCTATCAGCTTGGCTCTTGGTGTTCCAGATGAGACAGGAAAAGATGTGTTTAGAGGTGTCAGTGCCTTTTAGCCAAAGACCCCTGGAAGCACACTTAGTTAAATAAGTTGAGTTTATTACTCACTGCCGGGCACCCTCAGTAAGAGTGTTAGAAAGAACATATTATAAGATTTGGGGTTCAGTTGGCTGAATTAGGGGGCAGGAGTTTAGATTGGATGCTGTCAGAAAGCGAGGGTAATTCTATAATTGGGTATTTTATGGGTTACACGGCGACCTTGTTTTTGCTTGTGCTTAATCAGAATTGTGAAGTAGTCTTGTTTTGTTTCATTTTATCATGATCTCAGAGTAACCTTGTTTAAGACTGGTGTTCTGTCAGTTTGTTTATATCGAACAGGAGAAAAGAAATGGCCTGGCTGTATCTGATGAGCTTGTAAAAGTATCGAGGTCTAGTTGTGGATATTGCATTAGTTTGGGATATCAAAGATTTCTTTTTCTTTTTCAGAGGTCATTATTCATAATCATCTTAGGTATTAAAGAGCAAAGAAGATCTCTTTGTCTGAGGCCAAGATTCATCCAAGGGAGCATGACTTGGTTTGGGGTGGGGTCTTTACTGCTGGGTAATTGTAGATAATTAAAGCAGAGAAACAAGCACATGGCCAACAGACTTTGTGAGTAGTATCCAATTCCTATTGCATGTAATCTTCAATAGAATAAAAGACACTTTCAAAACAACGACGACAACAACACTTCTAACCAATGTCTTTCAGAATTTAGAACCTTTCCATTACTGCCTTCGAAGAAACAGATCCTCCTGATATAGGTCAAGAACACTCAAGAAGCGTAGTCGCAGAATTGCATTAGAATGGAGAGAGAACATTTGTGAACTTAAAACCCAGCGCATACAGCAACATGTTCCCATTTTACACAACCGGTTAGCATTTGGTTTAGGACTAGAACTCTGGCTTCTGACCCCTATTTCAGTGCTATTAAATCCCCAGTGCCTGGCACATGGCCTGGCACACAGTACATATCCAGCGAATGATTTTTGAATGGATAAATGGATTCATCATAGATACTTGATTTGGAAATGGATTGGTCACAGGTGACACTGAAATCTGTCACCACGTAATTGACTGAATGTGAGTGGCCTCCCGGCTTGCCTTGCCTCCCACCTGCCATTCTCAGCTTAGTCCTTCTACCAGCCCTCTTCGTCTTCAACACAAAGCATAAGCTTGAGTAGTTCCTGTTTCTTTTCGAATCTGTGTCTGAGGCAAACCAAAATTTATTGTATTGGTTCTCCAGCAATAGGTTTCAGCAATTATCAGTAATCAGTGAAAACCCTTTGAAGGGTCCTTTAGTGGAGAGGTGAGTTTTCTAGATATAAAAATGTTACAACGTTTGTTTTTCAACATCAGTCAAGTTGGCACTCATGTACATAGGTGTTGACATTATTCAAAATGTTACGTTGTCATCTAGCGCCAATTGCTTTTATCCTTTCATGGCCTTTCATGGGTATATTTTCCATAGAAATGGTTAATCACATTTTAAACTGTTACTTCAGGACTCATGAGATCTGATAATCATTGATGTATTTGATGATCCTTTCCCAGTGTTTTTGAAGGATAACAAGACTGCAGAAGGGAAGTGAGTATTTTCTTCTTACAGCAGTGTAGCTCATAATTAATTGGTCATCATCTCCTATTAGTGAGGCATCTTTGATCCTGCTAATTGAAAATGAGACTTTTTCCCTAAGTACAGAATAAAAGCAATATTAAACTGCTTAGTCTTTGTCCACTTAAGGGTCAGACATTAGTCAAGTGAATTTATAGGAATGATTAATCAAAAAGTTTAAACTGATTTTTTTAACAGTTTGCTGGCCACAGTGGTTGAGAAAACCTCTTACTTAGCAGAACAGCTTTCCTAATAGCTGAGAAGTAATTGTAGAGAGGTCGAGGGGGCATAAGAGAAGGGGACCGCAAGATACAATGAACCTTATCATCATCACCGTCATCGTCATCATCATCATCATCATCATCACACAAGCATGTTGCTTTCACGTAATTATTACTACTCCCCAGAAGTCCCATGAAAGGTAATTCTTATTCCCATTTTACAGACAAGAACATCAGGGCTACATGGTGTTAGGAAATTCACCCAATGTACGTGGCATAACCAAAATGTAAAGGTAAATTTTGGACTCTAAATCCCGTGTTAGGTCCAACCGTGTTTTTCCTATATCATTTGACTTTATAATCTGATTAATGTTAAAAGAAGATATGAGCAGTGCTAGAATATGAGCAGCTGTAGACAAATGCCCAGAATCAGTGTAACTTGCCATCACAGTTCTGGATGTGATTGTTATGCTTATACTTACACTGGAAAGACAATGTAACTTGCAGAGTTGAAAGATATGGTAAAATGTTCTTTGAGTTCAGTGGCTGGATATTGCGAAGTGATGGGAGAGAGTAATTGTTTTGGACTCTGCAAATCTCCTGTAAGACTGGAATACTTAACAATGGAACACCTAAGTACATAGTTTTATTTTATTTTATTAAAATTTTTTAACATTTATTTATTTATTTTTGAGAGAAAGAGAGACAGCACGAGTGGAGGAGGGTTGAGAGAGGGAGACAGAGAATCCAAAGCTGGCTCCAGGCTCTGAGCTGTCAGCACCAAGCCTGACATGGGGCTCCAACTCACAGATTGCGAGATCATGACCTGACCCAAAATCCGACGTTTAATGGACTGTGCCACCCAGGCACCCCTAGTAGATAGTTTTAGAAAGAAGAAATCCACTGTTTTCCTCAAATTATTTCTTTTCCTACTGTAATGCTACGTGTCTTTATTTCCCTTAGCAGCAGCAAAAAGTATTCTGCAAAGGCACAATTTGTTACAATGTCACAGAGACATGATCTAGTGTGGAAAGGATGCCACTGAGCTTTGCCTTTTTATAAACTTACAGTGTGGACATCAATACAGGCAAGAGAATGATAATGCCTAAATTAGGGGTTGGTAAACTTTTTCTATAAAGGGCCAAATAGTAAATATTTTAGGCTCTGCAAGTCACATGGTCTTTTTTTTTTTTTTTTTTTTGCCTTCTCTGTTCTTGGAGAGCTAAAGTAGTCATAGATAATACAGAAACAAATGGGCAGGGCTATGTTCCGATAAAACTTTATTTATGGACAGTGAAGTTCACATTTGATATAATTTTCATGCTTCATGAAATATTATTCTCCTTATGATTTTTTTCAACCATTAAAAATTGTGAAAAACCATTCTTCACTCACAGGTTGTCCAAAAATGTGCAGCAGGCCGGACTTGGCCAGTAGGCCACGGCTTGCAAACGTGCGGCCTAATTAGGATAGACCGACTGTAAGGGATGAAGAAAGAGATGTAGACTTAATTGGGAGAGGGGAGAAAGACACTGGGATAAAAACAAATCTGACTTCAGGTTTAGAGAGGACGGAGCAGGGGAAGCTCTTCAGAGCAGGCGGCCACCTCTTCCCAGCCACAGTCATGAGCAGTGCCTCTCGCTTTGAGGAATCCTTCTGAACAGATTCATTCAGAATGACTCGCCGGCTTGAACAAACGTGGGGAAGGTTTTCTGTCTTTTATTCAAACAGAGCAATTGGCCCACCTGCATCTCTTAAATGAAGATTGCCAGAGCTCTAGACCTTTAAGCCTCTTAACAAGGTCTACTTCTTACTCTTTTATCAGCATAGAAGAATAGCTGCTCTTCTCGTCTTTTCTTGTCAAACTCTGTTCCAAATGTGCAGGGCACTTTGTCCACATGATGACTCATGGCCGTTTCCAGGCCTATGATCACAGAAACACAAAAAGTGATAGAAAATTTAAATGACACCCTGTTAAGTGTTATGGACAACCTTTGACAAAAGACAGATAATCTGGGGTTTCAGAGATGTGATTTGAGTTTCTCATCTGCCTTCCTCCCTGCCCCCCCATTTTTAAAACTGTTTTATAAGTTATATATGGGAAATTCATTCTTTTTGGTATATAGCTCTGTGAAGTTTGACAAAGGCATGTAACCACCATGATATGTTACATTTAACACTTACATAACTACCATGCTGAGAAGAATATAGAACATTTTCATTAACTTAAAAAATTCTCTGGTGTTCTTTTTTGATTATCCTGTACCCAAACCGTAGTCCCTGGTAAACATTTATCTGTTTTCTGTCCCTGTAGTTTTGTCTTTTGCAGAGTGGCATGTAAATGGAGTCGTACAGGATGTAGCCTTTGGCATCTGGCTTCTTTCATTTGGTGTAATGCAGTTGATGTCCATCCATGTCATTACATGTTTTGTCAGTACTTTGTTCCATTTCATTGCTAAGTAGATTTCACTGTATGAGAGTATCAGATTGTTTATATATTCTCCAATGGGGGATATTTGGGTTGTTTCCAGTTTTTGGTGATTATGAACAAGGCCAATATAAACATTTATGTAAGGTTTTTGTGTGAACATAATAAATTTGTATTGTTCTTGGGTAAATTCCTAGAAATGGGATTGTGGAGTTGTGTGTGAAGTGTGTGTTTAACTTTATAAGAAACTGCCATACCATCTCCCATGCCATTTTGCATCCCCTCCAGCAGGGTATAAGAGTCCTAGTTGCTCTGTATCCTCACCAGTGCTTGGTACTATCACTTTTTGTTTTTCAAGTTTGGCAGTTCAACAGGTGTATAGTATTATGTCACTGTGGTGTAATCGGCACATTCAAATGACTAACAATGTTGAGCATCTCTTCATGTGCTCATTTGCCCCCCGTGTATCTTTAGTGAAATCTAGTCAGATTCTTGGCCCATTAAAAATTTTTTAATGTTTTATTTTTATTTTTGAGAGAGAGAGCGCGAGCACACAAGTGTGGGAGAGGCAGAGAGAGAGGGAGATACAGAATCTGAATCTGAGCTGTCATCACAGAGCCCAATGTAGGGCTCAAACCCATGAACCACAAGATCATGACCTGAGCTGAAGTTGGACACTCAACTGACTGAGCCACTCAAGAGCCCGTTGGCCCATTTTTTAATTGGGTTGTTTATTTTCTTACTATTGAGGTGTGTGGTTTTTTTAAGTAAGCTCTGTGCTCAGCCTGGGATTTGACCTCATGATCCTGAGATCAAGAGATACATGTTCTATTGACTGAGCCTGCCAGATACCCCCTTACTACTGAGTTTTGAGAAGTTTTATTTAATACTCTAGGAACAAGTTTTCTATCAGATAAATGTTTTAGAAATATTTTTTTATCAGTGTGGCTTGTCTTTTCATTTTCTTAACAGTACCTTTTATAGAGCAAAATAGTAATAATAATAATTTTGATGAAGTTCAGTGACACCCCTGTAACAAGGAGCACATATAATGCCCAAAGCTTGGTTTTAAAATACCGTTATCCAGTAAAAGGAACCAGGACTCCTTAGAGAAATGACTGATTCCAGGGCTGGGGCAGGAAAATTCAAGAAACATCTTATGATGTCAGACAGTAAAAGTGCTCAAAATGCATGGGGATGGGTTGAAAGGGCATGTGAGTGAACCTGAAGGAGCTCTCAATGGCCAAAGCTGGGAAAATACTAGCATCAAAACAAATTGTGATAGTGATGGATTATAACCTATAGAGTAAGATAAATATCCATGAATTCATACTGATATAAGTGATTGAGTAAAATGATAAATGAAAGACAAGAAGCTCTTTTTCTAATGAGATTTTAATAATAAATATGGAAAGAATGATGGAAATAGAAACTCACCATTTGACAAAAGCTACAGTAATAATTGTTTTAGGCAAATTAATAATGGATGTTAAAATTAGCAGATAAAAGTTTAAGCAGATACAGTATGTGAATTATACCTCAATAAAGCTGTTTAAAAAAACTTTGTTATGGAAATTTTCAAACACAGACAAAAGAGTCTAATACAATGATCCCCACGTACTCATTACCCAGCTTTTTTAAAAAAAGCAAGTGTTGGGATGCCTGAGTGGCTCAGTCAGTTAAGCGTCCGACTTCAGCTCAGGTCATGATCTCGTGGTTTGTGGGTTTGAGCTACAAGTCGGATTCTGTGCTGACAGTGTGGGGGCCTGCTTGGGATTCTCTCTCCTTGCCCCTACCCCCCACCTCAAAATAAATAAATAAACTTTAAAAAAAAAGCAAGTTTAACCAGAAATAAGATGTTTGCATAGTTTAATGTATATCTCCCCCCAAATATTTAGTAATTACAAAGGGAAAAATAATAACTTTACAGTGGAGAAACCTAGGCAGACACCACCTTAACCAAATTAACCTCATTGATAATGGGGTTAATTGAATTGTGTACTTCCTGATAGGATACACTGAGAAGTGCACAGCATCACCTCTATGGTTTTCTGACCCAAAATGCATAACCTGAATTTAACCATGAAGAACCATCATTTAAACTCAAATTAAAGAACTTTGTATAATATAACTGGCCAGTCCTTTTCAAAGGTGTCAAAATGATGAAAGGCAAAGAAAGATTGATAAACCATCTTGGATTGGAGACAACGAATGAGTCATAACAACTAAATCTAGTGCAGGATCCTGGAGGGGGTCCTGGCCCAGAAGGAGGACATCAAGTGAGACAATAACAATATAATAAACTGAAAGAAGTTCATGGTTAAGTTAATAGTATTATACCAATGGTAATTTCTTAGTTTTGAAAAATGTATCATGGTTAGGTAAGATGTAACAATAGGGAAAATTGGATGAAAAGTATATGAGAACTTTCTGTATTATCTTTGCAACTTTCTGTAAATCTAAAATTATTTAAAAAGAAAAGAAAAAAATGGTGGAAAAATAAGCCAAAAACTTTAAAAATATCTACACATTAGAAGAAGAAGGAAACTACGTTGAAGAGATAGGGATAGAGATTGGATTTTATGCTGCATTATGTTTTGTAGATTGGTCTTTGAAATCATGTCAATATTTTACATAGCTCTAAACAAAATTTAATTTGAAAAGAATTTCCTAAAAGTAAAAACCACAAAATACACAAGTCTAAAGGTATAATAAGTTGGTGGAAAAAGTACAGAGACAAGAAATATTTCAAATGACCTTAAAACCACAGTGATTTTGGAGTACCTGGGTGGCTCAGATGGTTGAGTATCCAACTCTGGATTTCAGCTAAGGTCGTGATCCCAGGGTCGTGGGATTGAGCTGCACATTGGGCTCTATGCTGAGCATGGGGCCTGCTTAAGATTCTCTCCCTCTGCCTGCTCCTCTGTTGTGCTCTCTTAAAATAAAATAAAAGAAAACCCTACAGTGATTTAACTGTATATTCCTAATGAAATATACCCTATGGACAAAAAAAATGTAAAAATTCAGTTGTGTCTTATGGGCCACAGCTGGGTCATATAGTAGTGCAAAGCTGCAAGGGAATATGACATTTCACTTGACATTTCACTCTGTAGTATGAGCCATCAAGGGAGAATGGGGCTGGGAATGGCTTGGGGACAGCCAATCAACAGTGCCAGCTCAGTATCTACTGGGCCACCTCCTCCCTATTCCCACCCCTCTTGGATTGGGGTAGGCAAAGTCTTTCCCACCAGCAGATAAAATGGTGGGGTGGCAGCAGTGCTTCTCCTTCAAGTGTTCTGCCAAATTACTGAGGCTAGGGTTGTTGCCATGATGGAGTTGGGCAGCAAATCTGTAACCGTTTCTTCTCTGACCAATGCAGAAAAAATTCCAAGTTTGTTATCCGTGGTTACTGATCTCTCATCTCCAGTCTAATGGTTGGAACAGTGCTTCCATCACTTACTTTTTATTTTTATTTTTTTCTTTTATAGTTTATTTTCAAGTTGGTTTCCATATGCCCTCCTCCATGCCCATCACCCCCTAACCCCATCAGCCCTCAGTTTGTTCTCAGTATTCAAGAGTCTCTCAGGGTTTGCATCCCACCCTCTCCCCAACTATTTTTTCCACTTCCCACCCCCCATGGTCCTCTGCTAGGTTTCTCCTGTTCCACTTATAAGTGAAAACACATTGTATCTGTCCTTCTCTGCCTGACTTATTTCACTTAGCGTAACACCCTCGAGGTCCATCCACATTGCTATAAATGGCTGGATTTCCTTCTTTCTCACTGCCATGTAGTACTCCATTGTATAGATAAACCACCTCTTCTCGATCCATTCATCAGTTGAATCCATCACTATTTTTATGCTGAAGTAAATGGTAACCATGCTTAGAGATTCTTGCATTTTGTAACAAGACTTGTGATTTTGAAAGAAAGAGTAATGGAAGCCTAAATTCTTGAAAGATGCATCATGTGTAAATTCAGTCATCATTATGCAAATGTATACTCACATAATAAATCCAGAGATGGCTGACTATATTTTAGAAATATTATAGGCCAATTATTTTGACATCCTGCAGGAGGTAGATAAATTGTGAAATATATGTTATAGGATACACAGTCGCTTATTAACAATATGTCTTTTGCTGGAAAATATTTTAGCAGAGAAACCATCCATCAGCACATTTCCAACTCTGTTCGCTTCCTTTGACTTCACAGGCACATTTAGCAGCATGAATAAAGGAGAGGAAGCCTTGTGTGTTTGGGTAGAGGCTTTTGGTAGTTTTATATACCTTGTCTCATTTGATACTTATAATAATCAGGGAAATATTTGGGTGTTTTTTTTTTTTTTAGTTTTTTAAGGTTTATGTATTTGTTTTGAGAGAGAGCAGGGGAGGGGTGGAGAGAGGGAGAGAGAATCCCAAGCAGGCTCAGTACTGGCAGCACAGAGCCTGACATGGGCTCGATCCCACGAATGTGAGATCATGACCTGAACTGAAGTCAAGAGTCAGATGCTTAACTAACTGAGCCTCTAGGCATCCCAAGTAGTGAAATATTTGAACCATAGTTCATTTTCCCATTTTATAGATTAGCAAGCTGATTAATGATTTTTTTAAGGTCAACTGGGAGGCAAATTCAGATTACAGCCATATGTCTCATCAGTGTCTTTTGCTGTAACATTTCTACCCTTTTATCACTCCCCACTTTTCAGACTGAGAGAGTTTGTGGTAGGTAGTCTGGCACCTTCAGATGGAGAGTGACCAGCACACACGAGGGCCCTAGGATTATTGGTGCCCTATCAACAGAGTGTAACACTAAAGATAAGAGGCGTCTTTTGAACTAAAGCCTGTGTGGAAGAATGTTCAGTAGACAAAAATCAAACCTCCTAAGACCTCTGCTATCATTTCCACTGTTCACCAGGTAGCACGGGGGACAATGTTCCTATGTTCAGAAATGCACATTAATGGCAGTATCAGGATGTCAAGATATTGAGACTGTCAGGAGACTACTGATTTCTTGGGTGACATAGCACAAATTACTTCACCCATCTGGGTGTCAGGGTGTATTATTTCTCAGGCTTCTACATGTTTCATAATTCCTTGCTTGGACTTGGAGTGAAGAGAGGGAAAGTTCTAACCCAAGGGAATGGTAGGAGGTCAACTGTTTATCCTGTAGATTTCTTTGTGGAAATATGGGCCACACCTGCAGAGCTTAAAGTCTGACAAGAGAATTCTCAACTCCCATGAACAATTGCAGAGTGCAGGAAAGCTGAATTAGTAAAGATAATAGCCTTACTAGGAATTTTAAATGACGCACTGAGTGCTTTCTCTGTTGGCCTCACAGAAGCTTCATGGTTGGCTTTGTAAGAGCAAAGAATTATATGGTGAAATTTGCCATCTAAGGACAAAGCTGGGAGTGAATAAGAGAACAGTACTCTGGCAGTCCTGGTAGCCTGGTGGCAGTGGTTCTCAATTCTGGCCGTATATTAAGAATCACTTATAATTTTAAGATTTTAAAGGTTATTTATAATTGAGATTTAAAGTAAACAAATAAATATATACACAGAAAGCAAAAATCTTAAGTATACAACATAATGAATTTGTACAGATATATCCACTTGTATTACCATTACCCAGAACAAAATATAGATCATTCCCAGAACCTCAGAAGCGTACCTCCCATTCATCACCTTTCCCTACCATTCTTCCATCCTCTATCACCATAGGTGAGTCCTGCCTGTTTTTGAATGTCATGTAAATAGAATCCTATAGTAGATACTCTAGTGCCGGCTTGTTTCACTCAATGTTAGGTTCATCCATGCTGTTGTATCAGAGGTTTTCTCTTTTCCATTGCTGTGTAGTGTTCCATGGCATGCAGCTACTACATTTTATTTGCCCATTCTACTGTACATGTACATTTAGGTTGTTTCCAATTTTCGTATAACTGTAAATGAAGTTGCTATGCACATTCTTGTGCATGTCCTTGGTGCACATGAGCGCTCATTTCAGTTAAGTGTATACCTAGGAGGGATTCTCTGGATTACAGGCCAGATGTACGTTTACTCTGTAAGAAACTGCAAAACAGTACTCCAAAATTGTCGTACCCCTGCCAGTTGGCTCAGAATCTCTGAGAGTGGGAGCCTACCTGAATGATAGGTATCACTTGGTGGTTCTGACTCACAGTAGAAATGACAGCCTCTGTGGCCTAGTCTTAATGCCCAGGCCTGTGTCTCTGTTATCATCTCAGCTTCAAAGGAACAATTCATTTATTGTCCAAAAGCAAGGAAGTTATTCCTTGTCCATAGATCTGAGAAGGAGCTGAGATTTGTCTTCTGGGGTTTGCCTCTTGCCTCTTGTTGGCTTTTGTTATGCTTAGTGGGGATCAAATTAATCATCTTTATCCTCCCCAAATCCTTAAACACAGGAATGGAAGGCTTTGTCCTGTGCAAATGGGATTTTATGCATCAGGAAATATGAAGTGTGAGGACGAGGCAAAGAGCTCCTTCAGGGCTCTTGACAGCATGTGACCACATGGGTAACCACAGTCTTCTCACACTATAGATTCACCTCTTTTAGCATTTCTCTACCTAATTAAGCTGAGGGACTGTCATTATTTTTTCTATCTTTCAGTGCTTTGAATTGACTTTGCTCAAAAATTTTATAAGCAACATGGCCCATTTAGTTAGTTCATATGAATTAATAAGAACAGCTAATATTTAGTTGTTACTATGGGCAAGGCACCCTGCTATGTGCATGCATTCTCTTAAAACAAGCCAACAAGCTTCAGAAGCTACTATGAAGCCCATTTTAGATGAGGAAGTAGATTTAGAGAGCTGAAGTAACTTTCCCAAGTTCATGTGCTGATATGTTATGGAGCTGGGATTCAAACCCTTGCATTCTGGCTTCAGAGATGGAACTCTTAGTCACTAATGACACTACCTCTACTTAACCAATCTGAGCTCTTGAGAGCTATTTATGGCCTGGAATATGAAAAATAAGAGTTTTTTCATACCTCTCTGAGTTATAGGTTTCCTGGAAAGAAAATGCCAGATAATGGTGGTCTCTTGAATAATGGAATAGGATGGAACAACTAAAGGGCCTAACTTGGCCTTTATGTCTCCTTAAAAGCGTTGCAACTCTGTGAGATGATTTTTTCAGGAGAGGAGGAGAAAGCAAAAGGGGGTGGAAAAAGCAATAGGAAAGTTATACAACTTTCCTTCTCATTCTTCACTCTATGTAGATGATCTTACCCACAACTGGAACTAAAACTCTAAATGGGAATGAATCCAGATTTTTTATCCAGAATAATTATTTTTTTTCTTTTTCTTTTTTTTTTTACTTTTTTTTCCATAATATTTTATTGTCAAATTTTTTCCATACAACACCCAGTGCTCTTCCCCACAAGTGCCCTCCTCCATCACCACCACCCCTTTTCCCCCCTCCCCCTCCCCCTTCAACCCTCAGTTCATTCTCAGCATTCAATAGTCTCTCAAGTTTTGCATCCCTCTCTCTCCCCAACTCTCTCTCCCTCCTCCGTTCCCCCTGGTTCTCCATTAGGTCTCTCTTGTTTTCCTCCTAGACCTATGAGTGCAAACATATGGTTTCTGTCCTTCTCTGCCTGGCTTACTTCGCTTAGCATGACACCCTTAAGGTCCATCCACTTTCCTACAAATGGCCATATGTCATTCCCTCT
>NC_043717.1:11421147-11429742 GCF_006229205.1 Suricata suricatta
TTATGGGAACCTCAAATGTAATATTGTCCAAAAGTGGAATTTTTTACCTCCTCTGTTCTTCTCACAATCTGTTCTTCTTTCAGTAAATGTCGCTTCCACCCACCATTACTTATGCCCCAAACCGGAGTAGCCTTGACATTCCCCTTTGTCTTCTCCCACCTTACTCCATCACTGGCTCCAAATATATCCCACCTGCCTGTGCTTGAGTCCTGACTATGCCATTGGGGACAAGTCTCTTAAGCTCTCTGTCCTCAGTTTTCTCTTCTGTGACATGGTGCTAATAGTAGTAAGGCAAGCTAGCAACTATGATTATTATTCTAGAGACTACACACTAGCTTAAGGCATAATTTTTTCTTCCCTGGATTTCTGTAAGCACCTTCTATTTTTAAAAAAAATTTAAATGTTTTTATTTATTTTTGAGAGAGAGAGAGCAAGCAAGAGAGAGAGAGCTCATGAGCAGGGGAGGGTCAGAGAGAGAGGGAGACACAGAATCTGAAGACAAGCTCCAGGCTCTGAGCTGGCTGTCAGCAGAGAGCCCAATGCAGGGCTCGAACCCACGAACCGCGAGATCATGACCTGAGCCAAAGCTGGATCCTCAACTGACTGAGCCACCCAGGTGCCCCTGTAAGCACCTTCTAACTGGTCTCCCCACAATCATTGGTGTCCATTGGACCCATCATCTAAAAACAGTGGTTCTCAACTGCAGCAGTTCTGTCCCCCAGGACACTTAGATATGTTGGAGACATTTTTGTTTCTCACAGTAGGGGAGGCAATTGCTAACCCCCCTGGCATCTAGTGGGTAGAGGCCAGGAATGTTGGTAAACATCCTAGAGTGCACAGGACAGCACCCACAACAAAGAATTATCTTGACCCATATGGAGAAACCCAGTTTTATGGTGATCTTTGTGAAACACAAATCACGTCAAGCCGTGCCCCTGCTCCCATCTATCTAATAACCCCCCACAGCTCTTGGACAAAGCCCATATACTTGGCGGTGCCCTCAGATCCTGTGATCTGGCTGTAGCCTCCTACCCCAGCCTCATCTCCCACAACTCTTACCCATTTACCTTGGTCCAGCCACCTCAGTGTTCCTCTAGTTCCCAAGTAGGCCGAGTGCCTTACTACCTTAAAATCCTCAAATAGGCTCCTCCTGTTGCCAGGGCCACTGTTTGCCCTCTGTGTGGATCTCCACCCTGCCCTTTTCTGACTTTCCTGAGAATTGGTGGAAGACAGTCCATAGTGTACATTTAGTGGCTCTTCTGTGGCCTTTAATCTGAAGTGATTATGGAAGGTTCCTATAAGGATAGGAAGGTGAGGCAGAGGGCTACACTTCCCTGAAAGGCCCTGCCTGGAGATGGTAAACAGGGAACCTGACAGATAAATCAGTTCTTTAGACTAGTCTCTGAGTATTATGAAAAAAATTAAATTAGTTGCCAATATTTAAAGATCTAGAAAATTGCCATGGACATCGGAATTCCAGTTATCTCTTTCATAGGGAAATCTGGGAGTACCTTGTTACTTCCTCATGAGTTGATAGTCACCAAGTTCTGAATCTGGTTCCCCTTTAGATGGGGCTTCTGCAGCCCCCACCTGGCTTCCTTTATGCAAGTACCTTACGTGCCCACCCATAGCTAGCTATCCTGTGTCTACACCCTGTGTCAGTCTAGGGTGCTCTAGTGCTAGAGGATTTTGTCTCTCTGGGACTGCCAGCCCGTGCCACTGAGCCCTTGCTACCTACACTTGGGAAGAATGTAAATAGACCAGAGCCAGAGCCCACATCTTCTACTTTTTGGAGTGTTCTGTGTCTCCCTCCTGGCTGGGATTAATTTCTGGGGCCCCATTATAAAGGCACTCTGGTGCTCGCTGCGGCAGCACACATATAAAGACACTCTTTGCTTTCGTTTCTACTTGAAGTCACCATGAGGCTAACGTGGCTGGGAAGCATGTTCATTCTGCCCCCTCAGCCTGGATGTGTGGACTTGCACATGGGAGCTTGGCCACTCGTTTTCAGAGGTGCCTGGGTCTCATGAAGACATTTTGTTGTGATTGCAAATTACAGTTATAGTCAGGTTGGACAACTACAACAGAATACCATAGACTCTGTGGCTTAGTCAAAAACATTGATTTCTCACATTTCTGTATGTGGAAGTGCGAGATCAGCATGCCAGCAAGGTTTGGTTCTTGGTGAGGGTGCTCTTCCTGGTTTGCAGATAACTGCCTTCTTGTGTGCTCACATGGTGGAGAGAGAGAGAGAGAGAGAGAGAGAGAGAGAGAGCGAGCGAGAGCGCATGCGCGAGTGAGCTCTGGTCTCTTCATCTCCTTATAAAGACATCGATCTCATCATGGAGGCTCCACCCTCATGATATCATCTAGACCTAATTTCTTCCCAATGGTCCTACCTCCAAATACTATCACATTGGAGGTTAGGGTTTCAACATATGAATTTCGGAGATACACATTCAGTCTATAGCACATGGCATCAAGATTTCTAGCAAATATTATTGGTTACCAGCTATGCATCCCTAAATTGATTCCAAGGATCAAATTCCTTCAGCTTCTTTGGCTTCTAACTTCTTGACCTCCAAAACAACTCTAATACTGCATTTTGCTTGGTGGTACCTCCCCTGCTATCCAAGCGGGCAGAAGATGAACCTATGTGTTCTGGATCACCTCAAATCCACCTCCTGCTCTGGGAAATTGACGTGGCTGAGACCCTATAGTTGCATAGCTTGAGCAAATGTGGGGCTCTTCTCACTGTGCTCCTAATTCCAGGCTGGACTTCCACAGGATCCCATGGCTGAATTCATGTTGGTCATCTTGATTCTGCCCTGAGCTTACCAGAGTTCATGGCTTCTCTGCTAGTTTTTTTTTTTTAAAGTTTACTTATTTATTTTTGAGAGAGAGAGAGAGAGAGAGAGAGAGAGAGAGAGAGAGAGAGAGAGAGAGAATGAGAATCCCAAGCAGGTTCCACACGGAGAGCACAGAGCCTGACAAGGGTCTTGATCTCATGAAATGTGAGATTGTGACCTGAGCCAAAATCAAAAGTCAGATGCTTGACCAACTGAGCCACCCAGGTGCCCCTGTTTTGTTTTGTTTTTAAATCCATTATGGGCTGGTTAGCATATAGATTTAATCCAGCTTTGGGGCTCTCCTAGAACAAGATTTTCTACTGCCTCCTGAACTTCCAATTATCTCAGCAGCTAGTAGCTGACTTTCTCTCCCCCAACAACACCCCTGCTTACTCTCCCCTCCTGTTTCTCCTTCCACCTTCTGAGTTCTCCAGCAAGGAGCAGGCTTTCTGAGTCTTCCTGCTATTTGTAGCTTCCCTAGGAATTCCTGTGAGTAAAATTTCTTCATCTCATCCATTGTTCTGAAAGACAAATAGGGTGGAAGGTGACATTACCTTTCAGCACATGTATCAAGTCTTTCTGAAAATCACTGACTTGTATCAAACTACAGATTTCATCAGTCCCAAAGCATACATTTTCCTCTCACATTTTAACATCTGTGAAATTGAGGTATGTATTATGTCTGCTAGTGGGTCATGATTTGTCAGTGTGGTTTTCTTTCTTAGTGGTATGATAGTTGTGTGTCTTAGAGTTAATGACATCATAGATTTGCTGAACTGTACTAACGTAAGCATCTTGCTTAGAAAATGTTTTCTTGAGACAGAAACAAGAGGGCAGATTCCTGAAGGCTGTGCAGGGTTGAACTGTGGGAAAAGGTTAGGGGTGCAGAGACAGGGAATGATATTTTCAAGGCACCTAGGGGGAAGAGAATGGCCGGTCCAACAAACCAAAAGTGCTTAGGGAGGCAGGAGTGTAGGGAGCAGAGGGGATAATGAACCACTTTAAATGGATGTGAGGATTACACAGAAATATTTATGGAAAGTGCTTAGGACTTACAGGCACTCTATAAATGGTACTTGGCTTTGGTTTGTTTTCTGGACAAATGAATGAGGAAATTTATGATATTTTATCAGTTCTCTGGCATTCTCCCCCCCCCCACATTTTAACACTTCCAAAATTGGGATGCATTTTACAGCTAGGGTGTTTCATTATTTAATTGGTGGCATTTCCCCCCATAAGTGATATCTTAGAGTTGATGAAGCATGGGATATAAAATCAATGGCTAAAACTGACACACTGTCACTTTGTTCCTAACTTCTTAACCTGAATTCCTGACCTCCTACAAATTCTGATCTGTATACTTAGGACTTTTTAAACTGCTTTTCCTAATCCAGGCTTAGATTATGGGGCTCATGGCCTGATCCCTCTGTGCCTCAACCCTTGATGTCCATGGGCTCCTATGGGGCTGACCTGGATATTAGTTGGACTTCTCTACACCTGTGTGAAAAGGAACTGATGAGCATTTGAAGGAATGAAAGTTCATACAAGTATTCATGTATAGTTTCTTCTTCAAATTCCAGGCTTTAAAAATTTTCATCCATTCAACCAGTATTTATTTGAGTATCTATTATCTGCTAGGTCAGGGTTTGGCAATCTATGGTCTACAAGCCAAATCAGGACCGATGCCTGTGTTTGCAAATGCAATTTTATTGGAACACAGTCATGTCCATTTATTTATGAATGGTCTATAGCTACTTTTGAGCTACAAATAGTAGAGTTGAGTGGTTGCAACAGATGGAATAGCTTGCAAAGCCAAAAATATTTACTATCCTGGCTCTTTATAGCACCAGTTTGTCCTCCTGGGGGATCACCAAGGGCCCTATCTTAAATGAACAGCCAGAGAAAAGACAATTCCCTAAGGAAAATATTCTATTTTATATGGAAAAGCACACATTGAACTCAGGAGAACATGGGCCTTATATGTTTTGTTTCTATAGAATTCCCACTGACTAGAATAGTGCATGGCACAAAGTAAGTAGTTGGGGTAAAGATCCCTTCTTTCTTTGTGACTCCTCCCAAAAGAGGTGGAATCTGTTTCTCCTCCCCTTGGTTTGGGACTAGACTGGTGAATTTCTTAATTAATAGCTTATGGCAGACGTGATGTTCTGGAACTCTGAGGCTAGGACATAGCACACCTTGAAGCTTACCAAGCCTCTTAGAGTGCTCACTGTGAGGGAAACCAGCCACCTGATAAGGATTCTGACCGCATCCTGCTGGAGGAGTCAGGTACAGGCACTCTGCTCTACAGTCTTAACTGAGGCTAGCCTTGCAGCCATCACCTACAGACACGTGAAAGAAGCCATTCTGGACCCTCCAGATGTGCTCATCCACCAGCTGAATACCACTGTGGAATCCCAGTTAATAGCATGGGGATCAGAAGAATCACTCAGCAGAGCCCTGACCAAATTCCTGACTCATAAAATCATGAGATATAACAAAATGATTTTGTTCTCTTAAGCCACCAATTTGGGGGTACTTTGTCCCTAAGAAATAGATAGCCAGAACAATGCTCAGTAAATAGTAGTGGTTTTGTTTACATAGCCAGGCAAGTGTAGAGTCAGTACCAGAACCCAAGTCTATAGATTCACAGTGTTTATGACCGCTTTATTTCTATTGATAGTTGCCCACAGTTATCAGGGCAATCTGACTCTTCTCACACCTCTTCCAATCTCTCCCAAAGTCTAAGTCAGTTAGAGGCCAAATAAGATGTTAGGAGCTTTGTGAAAGGTGATACCTAAAGTCTGGCAAGTGTTTCTGGACCAGATGCTAAGGAACGTGATGGCGCTGGAGGGTGCTTCACAACATACAAGGGCCTAGGGTGCACCTTCAAGTTTTGAGGAGCCCCTCAGAAGGTTTTAGTAGTTCTGCAGAATCTCAGATATAGTACATTTATAGAGGAGGCCAAAACCAATAATGAAGTTCAGTTTCTCCAGAAAGACTGCTTGGGTTTCAATCTCAGATCTCATACTTACTAGTTAGGAGGCCTTGGATGAGTTATTAAATTGTTTTACCTCACTTACTTCATTTGTAGAATGGTGATAATATTGACAGACAGGTTGTGAAGGTTGAATGAATTAATCTATGCAAAGTAAGTGGAAGATTTACAGCACTTAGTAAACACTCCTATAAAGAGAGTCATTCTTAGTAGTAGCTCTTAAGATCCAACTTTCATTAAGTCTCAAACTTACACCTAGAATTTTTTTAAACACACGACAGATTTAATTGTCCTGTGGGGACTAATATATTGGCATATGTTTTTTATTTATGGATTTGTTGGAATGATTCATGTTTAGCCACCCACCTTTGGTCTTGTTCCATAGTGCATTTATCATTTCTTTATGTTCTTGACACACTGAATATCTGTACTTTATCACCTCATTAAAAGCATTGGAATATGTACCACAAAATTTTTTTAAACTACATCTTTGGTTTTGCAGTTTACTCAGCGACTAGGCATACTTTGCAAACTCTGAAGAGCAGACCCATCTAAAATATATTCTCCATCTATCTCCAAGATTTCTGGATCTGACTGTTTTGTACCCTAAGTGGCTCAGTGGAAAAGAGAGATGTTCTTTTTTTTTAAATTATTTTTAATGTTCATCTTTTTGAGAGACAGAGACAGAGAGTGAGCAGAGGAGGGGCAGAGAGGAAGACACAGACTCCAAAGCAGGCTCCAGGCTCTGAGCTGTTAGCATAGAGCCCAAGATAGGGTTTGAACCCATGAACTGTGAAATCATGACCTAAGCTGAAGTTGGGTGACTAATCAACTGAGCTGTCCAGGTACCTCAAGAGAGATGTTCTGTCTTCACTGAACCACATTGTGGGATGGAGCTAGATGTAGTGGTTGGGGTTAGTTAGTGTAAAGGGAAACGTAGGTCCCAACAGTTCATTTTTGCTTTTGTTTCCCCTGCCTCAGGAGATGTGTTGAGTAAGAAGTTAACAGCAGCAGAAGTCAAAGAGGCTTTTGCCTGCTTTCTCCTCTAGGATTTTGATGGCTTCCTGTCAAATGTTTAGGTCTTTCATCCATTTTGAGTTTATTTTTGTGTAAGGTATAAGAAAGTGGTCCAGGTTCCTTTCTCTGCATGTCACTGTCCAGTTTTCCCAGCACCATTTGCTGAAGAGACTGTCTTTACTCCATTGGATACTCTTTCCTGCTTTGTCAAAGATGAGTTGGCCATACATTTGTGGGTCCGTTTCTGGGATCTCTGTTCTGTTCCATTGATCTAAGTGTCTGTATTTCTGCCAGTACCATACTGTCTTGATGATTACAGCTTTGTAATACAGCTTGAAGTCCAGGATTGTGATGCTTCTAGGTTTGGTTTTCTAGGGTTATTTATAGGCTTCTAGGGTTGCTTTGGCTATTTGGGGTCTTTTCTGGTTCCATACAAATTTTAGGACTATTTGTTCTAGCTTTGTGAAGAATGCCGGTGTAATTTTGATAGGGATTGCATTGAATATGTAGATTACTTTGGGTAGTACCAACATTTTAACAATATTTGTTCTTCCAACATGAGCATGGAATATTTCTCTATTTTTTTGTGTCTTCTTCAATTTCTTTACTTGATTTCTATAATTTTCAGTGTATAGATTTTTCACCTCTTTGGTTAGGCTTATGCACAGTGAAGGAAACAATCAGCAAAACTAAAAGGCAACCAATGGAATGAGAAAAGATATTTGCAAATGACATATAAAATAAAGGTTTACTATACAAACTATAAAGAACTTATCAAACTCAACACCTAAAAATGAAGAGAATAAATGTGCAAAAGACATGAATAGATACTTTTCCAAAGAAGACATCCAGATGACTGACTGACACATGAAAAGATGCTCAACATCACTCATCATCTGGGAAATACAAATCAAAGCCACAGTCAGATACCACCTCACACCAGTCAAAATGACTAAAATTAACAACTCAGGCAACAACAGATGTTGGCAAGGATGTGGAGAAAGATCTCTTTTGCACTGCTGGTGGGAATGAAAATTGGTGCAGCCACTCTGGAAAACAGTATGGAGGTTCCTCAAAAAGTTAAAAATAGAATTACCCTATAGCAGTTGCACTACTAGGTATTTATCCAAAGGATACAAAAACACTGATTCAAAGGGGCACATGTACTCCAATGTTTATAGCAGTGCTATACACAATAGCCAAAGTATCAAAAGAGCCCAAATGTCCACTGACAGATGAATAGATAAAGAAGATGTGGTATATACACACAATGGAGTATTAGTCAGCAACCAAAAAGAATGAAATCTTGCCATTTGCAACTACGTGGATGGAACTAGAAGGTATTATGCTAAGTGAAATTAGTCAGTCAGAGAAAGACAAATATCATATCACTTCACTCATATGTGGAATTTAAGATACAAAACAGATGAACATAAGGGATGGGAAATAAAAATGATATAAAAACAAGGAGGGGGATAAAACATAAGAGACTCTCAAATATAAAGAACAAAATGAGGGTTGCTAAGGGGTTATGTGTGGGGGGATGAGCTAAATGGTCAAGGGGCATTAAGGAGGACACTTGTTGGGATGAGCACTGGATGTTATATGTAGGGGATGGATCACTGGATTCATTCAGGATTCTACTCCTGAAATCATTATTATACGATATGCTAACTAACTCGGATGTGAATTTAAAAATTATATATATATATATATATATATATTTAAAAATTA